>NC_142932.1:73862563-73945063 GCF_046866305.1 Octopus bimaculoides | reverse complement strand
TATATTACACATATATATATATATTCAGTTTTATATGCAGCACGGAACTTTGTCAGTGAATATGTCGCGGTTTCAAAGCGACGAAAATATTTTGACAAATTAAATTTAAATGTTGAAGTGAATCTAACGGTTTTTGTGTGTTTTTAAATAGCTTTTAAACACCTTCCACGCTGCAGTTGTGTTTATATATCCAGAGGTTGAACAAAATAATGGAAACACCTTAAAATATCAAACAAATTTATTCTAATATGGGGTAGGACTGCCTTTGGCAGTAATTACAGCTTGAATAGTATGAGGTATGGACTTTCACAAAGTTTGAATTGTTTCTAAAGGAATTTTTGTCCATTCTTCAGCTAAAACAGTCTCCAGTTCTTGTAGTGATGATGGTGGAGGATATCGACTCCTTTCTTGTTTTTCTAAAATGCACCATAAATGTTCAATAATATTGAGACCTGGGGACTGTGGTGGCCAGATAAGATGTTAAACTTTACTAGAATGTTCCTCGTGCCATTCAGTAACAACTTTAGCTGTGTGAATTGGTGCATTATTATCCTGAAAGATTGCGTTTCCCTCCGGAAACAGTTCCGCAACCATAGATTGAATTTGGTCAGATAAAATGCTTATATAGTCTTGACTATTAATTCTACCATGAAGGGAAACCATTAGGCCGACGGATTTCCAAGATATAGGCCCTCAGATCATCACATATCCTCCTCCATGTTTAACAGTTGGAAGAAGGCAGTCTGGGTCAAATGCTTCTTTTGGCTGTCTCTACACGTATACTTGGCTGGTGGTCAGAAATAAGGTAAAGGATGACTCGTCCGAGAAAATAACATTCTTCCACTGCTCTAGGGACCAATTCTGTAGGTTTTTACTCCACTCTAAACGCTTTGCAACGTTTGTTTTAGAAAGTAGTGATTTTCTGATTACAGCCCTCCCGTGAAATCCAACTTTGTGCAGCTGCCAGTGAACAGTTTTTGTGGAAACTGGGTTCTCGAGGCGGTCATTAAGCTCTACAGTAATTTTGGAAGCTGTACTCTTGTGATCTATTCTAACAATTCGCGTATGAGTCCGACAGTCCATAGACAGTCCTTCTTGATATTCCAAACATTTCGGTTGTTTTCGTTATGCTAGCGCCTGCCATTCGAGCACCAACAATTGGACCTCTCTGAAAGTCTGATAGATCTGTCATTTTAATGAATTTTAATTGCTTTTTTCTAATGATATCTGAAAAGAAACAGCAATTTTAGCAAAACATATTAAGCAACACTAATAATAAATAACAAAAATAAAAATAAACAAGCTTTTGACGGTTTTATAGGTATTTAAAAATTATGATGCTATGATGCTAGGTGTTTCCATTATTTTGTCAAACCCCTGTATGTAGTTTTTTTATATGCTATATATATATATATATATATATATATATATATATATATAAATATAAACTTTATATATATATTGTTTTATATATATATATATATATATATATATATATAGTTTTATATATATATAGTTATTTATATATATATATATATATATATATATATATATATATATATATATATATATATATATATATATATATATATATATATATATATATATATATATATTGATAGAAAAGGTAAGACAACAAAAGAAAGAAAGAGACCTCGATATTATGTAAATAGAGGAATTTATCTGTAAATAATATGTGGCAATTATTCGGTAGCCATGATAAAACTCCGAGTTTTGGATGTCAGGGCGGAAACCCACACCGCCATCTTTTCAGTTATCTGGCCATCTTTCGGATGTCGGGGCGGAAACCCACACCGCAATCTCTTCAGTTATCTGGCCAGGTAACTGAAGAGATGCCGGCATGGGTTTCCGCCCCGACATCCGAAACTCGGAGTTTTATCATGGCTACCGAATAATTGTCATATATTATTTACAGAGAGTTTATATATACATACATACACACACACACACACACACACACACACACACACACACACACACACACACACACACACACACACACACACACACACACATATATATATATATATATATATATATATATATATATATACACACGCACACACAATTTAAAATTTAAAGCGTTTTAATTTTAAATTGTGTTTATATATTTACCGACAATGGTTTTTAACACACCGAACTACTTGGTAAAATTACTAATTATCAATTAATTATTAATTTTTACCCTATGTCTGTATATATATATCTAATACATAGTTTTATATATGCATATAACTTTATAACTTTATATATATATGTGTACATAGTTTTATATATACATAGCTTTATATATATATAGCTTTATATATGTATATAGTTTTATACATATATAAATATAGTTTTATACATACATACATACATACATACATACATACATATATATATATATATATATATATATATATATATATATATATATATATATATATATATATATATATATATTTATATATATATTTATATATATATATATATATATATATTCATCGACTTTCTCTATGAGTTGAGTCATTTTATTTCTATTGATATTCCAACTAAGTAGCGAACCGTCTGCTGACGAAAGGGCATTAAGCTACGTGTTATCGACGTCACTAGCAAATTGATAAATCAATAGAGCTTGGCATCGAATTGTACGTTCGATTCCATAACAGTACATAGACAAAAGATGTTACATTGAAGGTGTTCTGACGTCAAACTTGTTAATTGTGCAGCGGAGCCAGTTCTATTAACCTTACAACTGATTTCTAACACCTTGTGTTTATGTGTGTGTGTGTGCGTGTGTGTGTGTGTGTGTGTGTGTGTATGTGTGTCTTTGTGTGCATATATCTATATATATGCATTTGTGGGTTGTTCTTTACGTACGTTTCTTTACGTAAGTCTTTGTTTGTGCGTATGTGTGTGGGTGTGTGTGTGTGTGTGTGAGTGTGTGTGTGTGTGTGTGTGTGTGTGAATATATGCATTTGTGGATGGTCATTTACGTTTGTTACCGATGTGAGTATACATGCTAGTGTTTGTCTGTGCATCTCTATCTGTTTGTGTGCATGTGTGGTGTATGTGTTTGTGTGTGTTTGTGTGCATATATGTGTATACATGTATTTGTGTGTGATTATTTATGTTTATTACTGATGTTAGTGTTTGCATGTGCATGTGTTTGTCAGTGTGTGTACATGTCAATCTGTGTGTGTGCACATGCATGTGTACAAGCATGTGTTTGTGGGTGGGTGTTTATGCATATAGGTGTATATGTTAACGTGCGTGCTTGTGTGTGCGTGCGTGTGTGTGTGTGTGTGTGTGTGTGTGTGTGTGTGTGTGTGTGTGTGTCGGGCCTTGTGTGCCTGTGCATGAATGTGTTTGTTTGTAAGTGGGTGAATATGTTTGTGCATGCGATTGTATATATATCTTAGAGTTTTTGTGCATGTGTGTGTATGTGAGTGTGTGCGTGTACGTGAATGTATGCGTGTGTATATGTGTGTGTGTGTGTGTCTGTATGCATGCAAGTTTAGGCATTTGTTTGTAGGTGGTTGTTTGTGTATGTAGGTATGTATGTTAGTATGCGCATGTCAACTAGTCTGCTTCTGTTTTTGCACATATACTTACATATATGTATTTCTGGGTGGGAGTTTGTGAATGTAGATGTATATGCCAGTGTCTGCATGGGTGGTTGTCTGCATTTGTTTTTGTCTAAGCGTGCATATGTTACCACAGAGCCACACTTCAAACTACAACACATAATAGGTACAGGTGTGGCTGTGAGGTAAGAAGTTTGCTTGGCAATCAATTGGTCTCAGGTCAGTCCCACTGTGTGGCGGCTTGAGCACATGTCTTCCACTATTGCCCTGAGCTGATAAAAAATGGAAGCTGAAAGAAGTGTATATATATATTGTATGTGTAACATATAACTAAATGTGTTGAGTGCCCTTTTCTTTCATTTGTGCATTCACTCCATATATCTATCTATATCTATCTATATCTATATCTATCTATCTATCTATATATATATATATATATATATATAAGTATATGTAATATATATTCTTTTACTCTTTTACTTGTTTCAGTTATTTGACTGTAGCTTTGCTGGAGTACCACCTTGGAAGTTTTTAGTCAGAGAAATCGAACCCATGATTTATTCTTTGTAAGCCTAATACTTATTCTATCTGTCTCTTTTGCTGAACTATTAAGTTATGGGGACATGAACACATCAGCATTGGTTGTCAAGCGATGTCAGGGGGACAAACACAGACACAGACACTCGCACACATACACGCGAGTGCACACACACACACACACACACACACACACACACGATGGGCTTCTTTCAGTTTCCGTTTACCAAATCCACTCACAAGGCTTTGGTTGGCCTGAGGCTATAGTAGAAGACACTTGCCAAATGTGCCATGCAGTGGGACTGAACTGAACCTGGAACCATGTCAGTGTGAAGCAAGCTTCTTACCACACAGCCATATTAATACATATATATACTAGCAAGCCTCCCAGCCTTCAGCTCAGTCTGTACGGTGCTGAAATGTATTCATAAAGCACATATTGGCATCTATAATAAAGCCCATTTTCC
Source organism: Octopus bimaculoides (assembly GCF_046866305.1). NCBI lineage: Eukaryota > Metazoa > Mollusca > Cephalopoda > Octopoda > Octopodidae > Octopus > Octopus bimaculoides. The sequence continues at coordinate 73,940,469 of NC_142932.1, read as the reverse complement.
TTACATTAAAAGTTGTTCAAAGGTATTTGAATATTGCACAACATAATTTTTAACATTTATTTACAAAATATCACCAAATTACACTTCACCAATTGAAAACACAATTACTTGTATTAGTAATAAATGTAAGAGAGGTGATGTTCCAATAGTAGATCAATGTGAAAATGTTTTGCGGATAAGATGCATTCATAGCAACTGGAAAATGCATCTTGTTGTAAACCGTGAATCAGGCATTTGCGGTTGTGTTGTGGAGACCGTTTGGCCTTATAGACATTTGGTTTCTGTCTTTGGAACTATTGTCTCCAGTTTAGTTGGATGGATACTTTTATAGAAGCTATCAGCAGATAAGGTCATAGTCATAAAATACACTGCTATCGGCTGTCTAATGAATGCAATGCCTGGAAATAGAGGAAGAAATGTATGAAAAGAAGAATTTCTTCATGAACCCCAGTGGATGCTTTTCTATGAATTAATATGGTTGAGATGTGCTTATTTGTAACTGTGAAGGGCCCTTCTCCCTACATTTTTTGAAAAAGGAATATTGTTAGTATTGGTGGTGGTAGTCATAATAGTTGTAGTGGAGATGTGTCTATAGTTGTGGTGTTAGTTGTATTGGTGTTGGCAGTTGTTGTGGTGCTATATATATATATATAAATATATATATATATATATACAGGGGTTGGACAAAATAATGGAAACACCTAGCATCATAGCATCATAATTTTGAAATATCTATAAAACCATCAAAAGCTTGTTTATTTTTATGTTTTTTGATTTATTATTAGTGTTGCTTAATATGTTTTGATAAAATTGCTGTTTCTTTTCAGATACCATCAGAAAAAAGTAATTAAAATTCATTAAAATGACAGATCTATCAGACTTTCAAAGAGGTCAAATTGTTGGTGCTTGTATGGCAGGCGCTAACATAATGAAAACAGCCAAAATGTTTGGTGTATCAAGAAGTACTGTCTTGAAAGTAATGACAGCCTTTGAGAAAGAGGGAAAAGCCTTCTTGTTGAAACAAAACTCCAAAAGAAAACCAAAACTCCAGAAGAAAAGCAAAACTTTCAGATAGGGACCATTGGACTCTTACGTGAATTGTTAGAAAGGATCACAAAAGTACAGCTCCCAAAATTACTGCAGAGCTTAATGACCACCTTGAGAACCCAGTTTCCACAAAAACTGTTCACTGGCAGCTGCACAAAGTTGGATTTCACGGGAGGGTTGCAATCAGAAAATCACTACTTTCTAAAACAAACGTTGCAAAGCGTTTAGAGTGGAGTAAAAACCTACAGAATTGGTCCCTAGAGCAGTGAAAGAACGTTATTTTCTTGCATGAGTTATCCTTTACCTTATTTCCGTCCACCGGCCAAGTATACATGTGGAGACAGCCAAAAGAAGCATGTGACCCAGACTGCCTTCTTCCAACTTCTGTGATGATCCGGGGGGCCTATATCTTGGAAATCTGCCAACCCAATGGTTTCCCTTCATTGCAGAATTAATAGTCAAGACTATTTAAGCATTTTATCTGATCAAATTCATTCTATGGTTGTGGAACTGTTTCCGGAGGGAAACGCATTCTTTCAGGATAATAATGAACCAATTCACACAGCTAAAGTTGTTACTGAATAGCACGAGGAACATTCTAGTGAAGTTGAACATCTTATCTGGCCACCACAGTCCCAGATCTCAATATTATTGAACATTTATGGTGCATTTTAGAAAAACAAGTAAGGAGTCGATATCCTCCACCATCATCACTACAAGGACTGGAGACCGTTTTAGCTGAAGAATGGACAAAAATTCCTTTGGAAACAATTCAAACTTTGTGCAAGTCCATACCTCATACTATTCAAGCTGTAATTACTGCCAAAGGCGGTCCTACCCCATATTAAAATAAATTTGTTTGAAACTTTAAGGTGTTTCCATTATTTTGTTCAACCCTTGTATATGTAACACTTTATTAATAAGGCTGCAAAAATATCTTAAAAACTGCTACTCAGAGTTTCACGTTTCTGTTTGTTGGACGGTTATTCTCAATCAAACTGTCTGATGAAAGGAAATGTGAAACCCTGAGTAACAGTTTTTTATTTGTCTTTGCAGCTTTGTTAATAAAGCATATTACTCTACTTCCGGTATTCGAGTACTATTTTTTCCCCACTTGTTTCACATTTATGTGCTTACTATGGTATGTATGTATAACTGTAATATACACTTTTCTACTCCAGGCACAAGGCCTGAAATTTTGGGGGAAGGAGTCAGTCAATTAGATCAACCCTAGTATGCAACTGATACCTAATTTATCGACCTCAAAAGGATGAAAAGCAAAGTCAACCTTGGCGGAATTTGAACTCAGAACGTAAAGACAGACAAAATACCGCTAAGTATTTTGCTCAGTGTGCTAACTGACATTTCTGCCAGATTGCTGCCTTGTATAACTGTAATATATTACAAAAGTATACATCTATGAGTTATGTGTTTAAAATTATAGGAATGTATGTATATGTAGGTATATAAGCTGTAATTTTTTTGTATAATTATATATTGTTAATATAACAATACATAAAAACGGGCTAGAGTTGAAGTGCTCAGCATGAGCTAGAATTCACATTATAGTAAGAATGGATACATAAGGGTGGAATACCACAGGAACAATACCGTATATCCAACGCAAGATTTAATATGTGTGTGTGTGTGTGTGTGTGTGTGTGTTCAATTCACTCTAGAATCAATAAATATATAGTTTTCAGTCTCTAAAGTGTGTAAAGAGTAAGGTAAAATAAAGTATACAGACATATACAATGATATAAACTTCAGAAATATCATGAATGTTTAAAATATTTCTGAAGTTTATATCGTATATGTCTGTATACTTTATTTTACCTTGCATTTTAGACATTTTAGAGACTTATAACTATATATTTATTTATTCTAGAATGAATTGAACACACACACACACACACACACACACACACACACACACACACACACACACACACACACACACACACACACACACACACATATTAAATCTTGCGTTGGACATACGGTATTGTTCCTGTGGTCTTCCACCCTTATGTATCCATTCTTACTATAATATGTAGGTATATATAAATATATGTTTATACATCAGAATGTATATGTAAAACTGTCTGTCGTCCTGCATGTATGCATATATAAAAAAATAAGTTCATTTAAAGCCATATCTACACAACTGTGCCCCACAGAATTTGTTTTCTAACTTTTGGAGAAATGGATATTTTTCAATGAAATTTTATACGACAATGTTTTAGATGGTTTAGATTCCAATTATATCGGGAGAACAGATTCAGAAAATTCAAACGATTTGGTTTTGATGGGAGTGAAAAAAAAAAAAGGTTTGCACAACAAATTCCAATATAGTTGGAATCTACACCATTAGAAGAACATTTGTAGAAAATTTTATTGAAAAATATTGATTTTCTCTGAAGTTATGAAGAAACAAATTCTGTGGGTCACTCTTGTATAAGTATACCCTATCTGTAAAAAACATTACTGTGAAATAGACAGTGTGTGGATTGCTAAAAATAGGAGCCAATGCACCACCAACTAGGCTCCTCCCATTCCGTTTTTGGAAAATAAAAGTACAGTTATCTGTAGAGTGGTCAAAGTAATTGAAATGACACAAGAAACCTGAAATATCAATTTTATTTAGTGCTTTCTGTGGTCAACATACAAACAAACAAACTTTGTTTTTTATAAGGATATAAATAAGATATAAGATATATATATATATATATATAATCATCATCATCATCATCATCATTTAACATCTGTTGTCCATGCTGGCATGCGTTGGATGGTTTGAGCTAATGAGCTGAAGAGCTGCACCAGACTCCAGTCTGATTTGGCATGGTTTCTATGGTTGGATGCCCTTCCTAACACCAACCACTCCGAGAGTGTATTAAGTGCTTTTGTGTGCCATCGGTACAGGTGCCAATTGCATGACACCAGTATGTGCCACAACTTGATGGGTCTTCTTCTCAAGCACTGCATATTGCCAAAGGACACAGTCATTTGTCATTGCCTCTGTGAGGCCCAATTCTCAGAAGGAGCTTTTTATGTGTCACCGATATGGTTACTAGTTCACACAACAGCAGTATCAACATTCGAAAGGTGCCTTTTACATTCCACCAGCATGAGTACCAGTTATGTGGTACTGACAACAGCCACAACTATGATTTCACTTGGCTTGACAGGTCTTCTCAAGGACGGCATATCGCCAACGTTCTCCGTTACTAGTTATTGCCTCCGTGAAGTCCAGTTTTTGAAGATCATGCTTCACTACCTCCTCCCATGTGTTCCTGGGTCTCCCTCTTCTACAGCTTCCCTCCATTGTTAGAGATTGGCACTTCTTCACACATCTGTCCACATCCATATGCATCTCATGGCCATACCAATGCAGTCATCTCTCTTGCACACCATATCTGATGCCTCTTATGCCCAACTTTTCCCTCAAGCCACTTACGCTCTGTCATACATGCACACTGACATTGCACATCCATCAAGGCATACAAGCTTCATTTCTTTCAAGTGTAGTCTGTGTGTGTATGTGCATGCATAGTATCTGTCGCTGCATTTGTGTGTGTATACATGTATGTATGATTACATTTTTTTCCTCCTTCTTAACTCCATCAGTTACAATGATGAGTGTTCTACCTGATCCAATCAACAGAATAGCCTGCTCATAAAATTAATGTGCTAATAGCTGAGCACTCAATAGAAATGCATACCCTAAAAATAGTTCTCAGGGAGATTCAGCACGACACAGAATGTGACAAGGCTGACTGTTTCAATTAGAGGTACAACTTATTTTTACCAGCTGAGTGAACTAGAACAATATTGAATAAAGTGTTTTGTTCAAGAACACAACATACCACAAGGTATCGAACTCATGACTTTATTATCATGGGTATATATGTGAGAGTGAAGGCGCAATGGCTCAGTGGTTAGGGCAGCGGACTCGCGGTCATAGGATCGCGGTTTCAATTCCCAGACTGGGCGTTGTGAGTGTTTATTGAGCGAAAACACCTAAAGGCTGTTCTGTTGATCGGATCAACTGGAACCCTTGACGTCGTAAGCGACGGAGGGCCAACAAATATATGTGAGTGTTTCTCTATGTGTTATGTGTATGTTTGTCTCTACATTTGTTGGTGTATGAATTTGTATAATCATTTGCAGGAGGGATGCATGTGAATGCATATATTAGTGTTTATGTGTTTGTGTGTATGTGTTTGTCTCAGCTTTTGTGTACATGTGTATGTGCACACATATGTTTATATGTGGTATAATTATGTCTGTACATGTAGGAGTATATGTTAATATGTGCTTGTGTTTTGTGTCTGTGTGTGTATTTTGTGTGTATGTGTGTGTACATTTACTTGTTTGCCTTTATGTTTGTGTGCCTATTTGTATGTTTATGCATGTGTGGGCATGTTTATGCTTGTGTGTACACAGTATGTGTTTGTGGGTGGATATCTGTATATACATACTGATATGTTTGACTATGGGTGTAAACATCTACAAATGGGTGTGTATATGATGTGTTTTTGCATGTAGATATCTATCTATATGTATGTTTGGATGAGTGTTGTTAGTGTTGTTGTTGTTGCCATTTTATTGTTACTGCAGCTGCTGCTGTGGTTTTAACTGTTGTTGTTGTTGTTGTTGTTACTATTGTGGTAGCTGTTTTTGTTGCTGTCTGAGCCTCAGGGCTGTCCTAATTAAGCAGACTTAGTAGGATGAGATTTTAGGTAAATTTTGTTGTTAGTGCTGGTGATACATGAATGGCACCCATGCCAGTGACACATGGATGACACCCATGTTGGTGACACATAAAAGGCACCCATGCTGTTGACATGTAAAAGATACCTGTGCTAGTGACACGTAAGAGACACTTGTGCTGGTGACATGTAAAAGGCACCCGTGCTGATGACATGTAAAAGACACTCATACACTCTGTGGTATGGTTGGTATTAGGAAGGGCATCCAGCCATAGAAACCAAGCCAAAACAAACTGGAGCTGGTGCAGCTCTCCAACTTATTGTCTCCAGTCAAACCATCTAACCCATGCCAATATGGAAAACGGACATTAAATGATGATGATGATGATGATTTCTAGCAGGTCGAACAATCACATTGATTTGAACACTCCTATGAGTATGTATCACATGTTAAATATGTTAATGCAATAAACATGTGTTAGGGAGTGCAGGCATGGCCAAGTAGTTAACGAAAAGCAGAAATGGCTACAATTTGCTAGCCACTGTCATTGAGCAGAAAAAGAGCTGGCAGAAATGTTAGCACGCTGGGTGTTTCGTCTGCTGTTACGTTCTGGGTTCAAATTCCGCCAAGGCTGACTTTGCCTTTCATCCTTTTGGGGTCGATAAATTAAGTACCAGTTACACACTGGGGTCGATGTAATTGACTTAATCCCTTTGTCTGTCCTTGTTTGTCCCCTCTATGTTTAGCCCCTTGTGGGCAATAAAGAAATAAGAAAAAGAGGTTATCTCATCCCTGCTCCTATGGCATTCCTCTGGAAGTGTTTTCTCCAGGAAACTGACATTTCCAGATCTATATCTTGGGACTCAGGGCTGGATATTAGAGATCTGAACACAGCAATGCAAGACCATGTAGTGTGGAAAGGGATTGTCAATGGAGTTGATGAGTTAACAAGTATGCTCTGCAATCTTGTATTCCCAGGTTCAATCTCATTGCATAACAGCATCTTGAGCAACTGTCTTTTACTATAACTTCAGATTGATCCATGCTTTCCTTACGAACTTTATCAGAAGGATACTGTGAAGGCTATACTTGTAATTTACATAACCATCCATGTCACAAACACAGTCATGCTGATTCTGTCAGAAAATTACATTAAATGTACAAAAGTGTTTGTAGTATACTCAGCCAATTGCATGGTCATATCCCCACTCCCTCTCCCAGCTGAAAGATCTTTGTATTGCAGGTACTGGTGCCTCATAGAATACACTCATATCAGTGTGACATACAATGCACTTGTGCTGGTGGCACATGAAAAAGCACCCAGCAAACTCTGTAAAGTGGTTGGCATTAGGAAGGGCATCTAGGTGTAGAAGCCATGCCAAAACAGATAATTAGTGCCTGGACAGCTCCTGTCAAACTGTCCAGCTCCTGCCAGTATGGAAAACATGTTAAACAATGATGATAATGTAGTTCAGTTGATTCAACAAGTGAAGTGTTCATTGTCTACAAACAACAGATTCATCTGCCATGTGTGAATACAACTATTATATTGTGTAGTTTATGTGTATACTTTTATTCTTTGACTAATTTCAGTCATTAGACTGTGGCCATGCTACAGCACCAGCTTCAGCAGTTTTAGTAAATCATATTGATCTCAGCACTTATTTCTTTCTTTCTTTGTGGTATGTTTTATTTTTGATTCCAATTTATCAATTGGTTAAGTTATTTATTGAAACAACATAGAGATTTTTTTTACAAGAGAGAGAGAGAGAGAGAGAGAGAGAGAGAGATTAAAAATAAAATCAAAATATTAAAAAAAGAGCAAAGTAAACATTAAAAAAGTTTTACTTAACATCAAATTTCATAGTCATTTTAGAATTAAACTTTGATAAGAATTTTAATTACAATTTGAAGTTATACATTCAGTTTTCTTTTGCTTTAATTTGATTTTTTAGTTTTTTTTAAGGCTTTTTGTTTTTGGTTTAGCCCTTTAAATTTTAGACTTCGGAAGCATCATTTTTTCAATGAAGACACACCCTGGTTGCATTTCACTTTGTTTTATTCTTATTACTAGTCAACTTTAGGGCAACAAACTGGAAAAATTGTTACAGCATTCAGGAATATGCTTTGTGGTATTTGTTCTGGCTCTTTACATTGAGATCAAGTCCTGTTGGGGTCAACTTTGCCTTTCATCCTTTTGGGAGTCAATAACAAAGTACTCAAGTACAGGGGTCAATGGTATCGACAAATCCCAGCCTCTCAAAACTTCTGGCCTTCTGTGCCTAAATTAGAACAATTATTATTAGTCAATTAGGTAACCAATTAATCGACTAATGAATTGATTGCTTGATTAATTGTTCAATCAATTAATCAGCTGATCTGTCAGGTAAAGCCTGGTATGTCAATGACCTCAACAATGACATGCCTTTGTTACTTCAGGTCTGTCCTATTGACTTGAGGGTATGTCAATGATGAAGTAAAATACTGACAAGCCAGCTGACTGGTTGATTGATTGATCAAATGATTAATCAAGCAACCAGTTTGCTAATTGGCTACATTGTTAGCTAGTTGACTACTACTACTACTACTACTACCACCACCACCACCACCACCACTACTACTAATGATGATGATGATGATGATGATTAAAAAAAAAAAAAAAATAATAATGATGATGATAATAATAATGATTTCAAATTTTGGCACAAGGCCAGTAGTTTCAGGGTTAAAGCTAAGTTGTTTACATTGACCATCCGAAAGGATGAAAGGTGAAGTCAATCTCAGTGGAATTTGAACTGAAAATGTAAAGATAGACGAAATGCTGCTCAGCATTTTGCCCAGTTTGCTAATGATTCTACCAGCTCATCACCTTTCTAATATTAATAGTAATAATAATGATGATTTTAAATTTTGGCACAAGGCTAGTAAGTTCAGGGGAGGGAATAAGTCAATTACATCGACCCAATATTGAATGGTACTTGTTTTATCGACCCCAAAAGGATGAAAGGCAAAGTTGACCTTGGCAGTATTTGAACTCAGAACGTAAAGATGGACGAAATGCTGCAAAGCATTTTGTTCAGCATGCTAATGATTCTGCCAGCTTACCACCTTATGAATGATAATGATAATGAAGCAATGAAATAGAAACATCATGTGTTTTTATTTGGAAAAATGATCCTTCCCAGATACAACATTTGTTTTAATACAATATTTTACATCAAGAATCTTGTGCAGCAAATGTAAAATGTAATCTAAATACTTCAAATTGAGAAACAATGTCATACATCTTTTTTGCCATATAAGCACAATGTACAGTGTGTGTATAAACGCATACTCACATATATATACATACATACATACATACATACATACATACATACATCTCACTAAAGATTCGAGAAAAAGAGAACAACTACGCCGAGCTACTGAGAAATTTGCAGATACTCCACCCAGACTACAAGTTCAGATTCATACCCGTGATTGTTGGGGCATTGGGATATGTAACGAACTGCCTCGACAAAAATCTGGAAAAATTAGGGTTCTCAAAACCCGAAAGAAAAAGCTGATTAGAAGACTACAGATTCAAGCCATCGATGGAACTGTAAAGATATGTAAAACTTTCCAAAAATTTAGCACATAAATACATATGCATGCATCTAGACATGAAAATATATACATAAAAATGCATCCATAAAACAAACATACAAATCTGCGCATACACTAACACCAAATACTGCACACACACACACACACACACACACACATATGCACAAATACCTAGATGATGTTGATAAAAGTTCCAATGAAGGAGCCTTGAATCTATGTTAGAGTCTGGCTTTTTCTCTATTGACAAGAAATACAGAAATGAAACTGATTGATAACATACATACATACAAAAAATACAAAGTTAAAAAAATACAAGAGAAAGAGCACATCTATGAACGATTAATAAGGAATTTTCAAATCCAGTACCCAAGATACACTTTCAGCTTCATACTCATTATTATTGGAGCAATGGGATACATACCAACCTGTCTGCAGCAAAGAATGGCTGAACGTGGGTTCTTGGGGAAATAACGGAGATCCTTAATCCATATACTACAAAGGATCATGATATCTGGGACTATAAAAATCTGCAGGACCTAAAGGTTGATGAACAAAGTAAGATGCTTTCCTTCACAAACTTGCTACCAAGTAGGTGGCTGGCCAAAATTTACTCTAAATTAATAAGAGAATGAACGAATGAACATACGTACATACATACATACATACATACATACATACATACATACATACATATACTTAGTGATTTTGTAAAATACACAAGTTATACAGCTGGGACTAGATATAGAAGCCACATGAAACTCCCATGCTTACTTAGTACACTGTATAAAATGACATAATTATGGAGACAGGATAAGAAGAGCTACATTTTGATAATTTGATATTTTTCATCTGATGAAAATGATTTGTAAAGGATTATTGAAACATACATAATGAATTGTTCGAAATATCATTGTTTTCTGTGCCCATTTTAATTATATGTGTATGTATATATACATCATCATCATCATCATCATCGTTTAACGTCCGCTTTCCATGCTAGCATGGGTTGGACGATTTGACTGAGGACTGGTGAAACCGGATTGCAACACCAGGCTTCAATCTGATTTGGCAGAGTTTCTACAGCTGGATGCCCTTCCTAATGCCAACCACTCAGAGAGTGTAGTGGGTGCTTTTACGTGTCACCCGCACGAAGGCCAGTCAGGCGGTACTGGCAACAGCCACATGGTATGATCAATAAGTATCCAGACTGTTGTCATAGTAATGAAGCTAAAGCACACAGAGTAAAGCCACTTGGCACAGATTGACCTTGAACTGTTGTGCATGTGCAGTAAGTTTTAACATTCTAGCTTGCTTCTGCTATTTACAGCAGTGCTTGGAAGTAACATGTGTAGTATTTGTTTATCGCATTGACCATGACAAAGAAAGCTGAGCAGAGAATCTGCATGAAATTTTGTCAAAAATTTGGTGATACCTGCTCAAAGACCTACACAAAGTTTTCAAAAAGTTTTCATTGTTCTCAACACAATCAAAGAGATCTTGTGAAACTGAAACCCGAGTGTCTTTTTGGTCAGCTGAAAGCAGTTTTGACACAAACTTGGCAGATACACATCTCATACCCAAATCTTCAGTGATAATGGACTGAACTCAACCATAATTAATCTTCACACCCTCTGATAACTCAGATTCCCATCACAGCTGCATGCATATCTGTGATGTTTTTCTCAATTCTGCTGGTTGTGGGTCTCAATATCGATATTTTTTTGGTCATCTTGGAAACGTCTGAACCACTTGTACACTTGTGTGCAGCTCATACACTCTTCTCCATACACTTTCTGTAACTTTGCGTAAGCCTCTGAGCTAGAATGTTAAAACTTAGTGCACATGCACAGCAGAGTTCAAGGTCAACCTTTGCCAAGCAGCTTTACTCTGTGTGCTTTAGCTTTCTTATTATGGCAACAGTCTGAATACTTATTGATCAGACCTTGTATCTTTATATATAAGTAAAGACAGAGAGCTTCTTACAACGTTTATATTCTTAAATATATTCTAGGTGCAAAAGCCCTTATCACAAGTAAACAATCGAAGAATTATCAATCTATTCGGATACCAGCCTTAAATAAATTGATAATTCTTTAGTTATTTACTTCTGATGATGGGCCTTTGTGCATGAAATGTATAAGGCTATTAAATTATTTCTTTTGTAAGCAGCTCCCCATCTTTATTTATTTTCTTTCTTTATTACAATGTTTCGAGAAACTCTGAGTAACAGTTTGGGAAGATTTTTGCAGCTTTAATAAAAGTGTGTATATATATATATCTATATATATATTGGTAAACATTTTACATTCCTATCACTATTTCTGATTTGGGTACAAAGTAAATCATTTTGAGGAGAGAGGTGGAAAGTTAGCTAATATTTAGCCCCAGTACTTGACAGGTAAGTTATTCAACACCAAGCCAGAAGGATAAAAGTCAAAGTTGACTTCAAAAGGTAATTAGACCTAAAACATAAAGAACCAGAAAAGGTTTACCTGCATTACACTCGGTTTTTATAACAATTAACTTCTATCTTGGCATAGCCTCAACAGAACTTTCTCCAGTAAATATTTGGCTGTTTGATTGACTTTGGCAATAAGCATTTATCAATTTGAACATATTTAAACTTACAATATAGATTATTCCACTGATGCAAAGACATAAAATAATCTATTTACATTGTATATATAACATTTGTATTATCTTATTAACTTATCATGAACACATTCATATAAACAGTTGCAAATAAATATCTAGGATTTTCCATATTTCAATTCTGCATTCAACAAGAATTGTCAAACCACATTATGTGGAATTATTGTTGTTTTATAATACACCAAAATCCATCAAGATCTATTTCGTTATGGTAAATAGGTAAATAATGAAAAACTATATACCTTTTGTTATATTTATGAACTAACTCCTAAAAATTTCTTCAAGCATTTGCTTTATTTTATTACTTAGCTTTCCTTACCAATCTCCTGGGCACTGGTGCAGGCTTTGCCCACATGAGGCCATCACCATAATCACAGATGGTGGCCCTTCCCTACTTAATAAACACAATGTGCTAGCGATAAATTGTAAACACCACCTGAAGTGTCTACTTAACACTTGTTCAGGGTAGTCCACACCTACGATTTGTACCTTTCCTCTATCTCCACCTCCTTATTCCACCTCTGTACCCAGTGCACCCTTACTACATGTTGAATGTACTAATGTAGTTTACACACTTATGTTTAAAGTATGGCCCTTGGTTAAGGTGTTGGCATGCTCATGATCATAAGTTTGTGGCTCTGATTCCTGGATTGGGCTGCTCAGTGTGCCTAGGGAAAGTTATCATTCCATGTTACCCAATCAACTCAATTATTCTACATAGCTGGTATTTCTCTAAGTTTGTAAAGTTTTCCATTTCTTCAGGTGATGTTTTATGAAGTGAACATAACCATTTTCAAGATGGTGCAAGAGCAGATTGATTTCATTGGTTATCTTGAATCTAGTGGTCAGGTAGAAGTATTCTCTTCTAAGAAAATTAACTTCAGATTTATAGATGGCATTAATGTTATATTTATGAATAATACTAATAGTGTATTTTTACTATAGAGATAGCACAAATGTTATATTTTTCAGGGGAGTTCACTCCAAGGTAATTTTACTCTTGTTAATGAGAAATAGCTTTCTACATATAGTTAACATGCATTTTGAGGTTGTAGTTAATTCAGTTTACAATTCAACAATATCTGATACAAGGATAAGTTTAAAGGATGAAAAACTAGTTTTTCTTCTATGCAAACATATAGAAAAGGTTTAATCTCTCTTTTCAAAGCATTAGTTAGTATAGACAGTATCTCATAATTTTTACATGATGCATAGTTTGGAATGGTTCTTGCTTTCATTATATGACTAGCTTTTCCGACAAAACTCTACATCATAAAGGCATCAGTTACTTCTCAATCCTTAAGAATCCATATATACTATTAAAGTGATGTGGAGTTATTTTTATTTTTTGATCTAAACGAATGGATATGTTGTGTATATCAGGTTTTGAAGTTATTTCCTGTTAATCTTTCTTATGTCATTTCAATTCTACCTGTCATTCTAACACCAGAATCAGCAAAGAATATTTCCATTAAGAGGATAGTTTTGTGTATTTCTGTAGTCACATTCATGAATTCATGCCTTCATAGTTCACTTGTGCTGTTTCCAGGTTCATAACTGTAGATTGGAGATTTGTAAGCCAATCCAAACAATTGCAACAAAATTTTATTGAATTTTTGTTGAATAGTTTGTTGTATTTGTGTGAAGATGTGTACAATTATCAGGGTCAGGAAGTATCTTGCTATATTTGTGGGTAAGTTTATACTATATAAAGTATACCACATTGTCTTCCTGTTTCTATATTTATTTCTATGTTTATTATTGCTGTATTTTGTATATATATGTATATATATATATATATATATATATATATATATATATATATATAAAATATGTGTTTATGAAGGCATGAGGCCTAGTGGTTAGATTGTTAGGCTCACGATCATAATGCTATGGATTTAATTTCTGCACCAAGCATGTATTTTATCCTCAAGAGAAGCACTTCAATTCGCCTTTCCTCATGGGACACAACCTTTCTCTTCTTAAAATGCAATAATTCTCTTGTTTTTACAGCACATAATATTACTCTGTCTGAAATGCAGAACTCTATACAATTCTGCCAACTTGCCACCCTAACAATAATAACAGTTTGTAATAGAGAAACCAGGTCAGCAAATTGAGGAAAAGGTTGATACCACTGATCATAGTACTTAACAGGATTTGAACTTAAAATACTGGAATAAATACCATAAAGTATTTTTCTAATGCTCTAATGATTCTGCACATCAAGCAATAATACATTTATATGGCAACATTCACAGATACCTTAATTATATATTCTCACATAAACACAAGAATTTGAAAGGCAGTTTACTGCTAGTATTTCCTGAAAAGACAGAGATTCAGATTTGGTGTAGAAGCCAACACAGATGTTTCAATTTGCAGACAGAAGCTCAATCCAGAGAACTGGAGCTAACTTAAGGAAAGCCCAATCTCTGCAGCCTTTCATTTCAGTACCTGGTACCATGAGGAGTCCATTTCTACTTGATTTCAAACACACAAGTTAATTCATTTACACAAAGCAGTTCACTAGTGTATTGAGGAGCAAGCCCATGTACAGCTTTGAATATCAGTAGTAGTATTTTAAATGTTATTTGGGCCTTCACAGGAAGACTATAAATAATCCCTCTGGCATAACATGGCTGTGCAGAGTGTTTGGAAAGCTTGTGAGGTGGTGGTAATGATCATATAGTTGCAACTTCAATTCCTGGACCAGGCAGTGCCTTGTGTCCTTGAGCAAAGCACTCCATTTCATATTACTCCAGTCTACTCAGTTGAAAAGGAGTACCATCTGAATGATGATGCAGCCTTCTCTCACTTCAGCTGTTACATCCTTGACGTTCTTCCAGCTTGAAGAGTAGAAGGACCATAAAGGTGCCTTTGTGGCTATATTTGACTGTGATTACACAGTCCTCTAAAACAATTTGTGAAAACACAGTACAGGTTACCAAGTCATATTCATTTGCATGCAACAGTTATGGTTTATGCTTTTCTGGAAATATAATCAGATTTAATCCATTAACCATTTAATCAGAGTAAATAATTATTTCAAATAGCATCCCTAGTCAGTGAAAAGAATATATGTGACAAAAGTTTATTACTATTCTAATCATAACACTGTGGTCAATATAATACTACAAAAGACCATTATTTAACAATACAATATAGTTACTGTGCAACACCCTTATTTAACTATACAATATAGTACTGTACACTATTCAACTATACAATACAGTATTGTACAACACCATTATTTAAGCTGACAATTTTCTACTGTACAACACTAAAATTGGTGCTGCTGATACCTGAACCTGCAATGATGGGAGACAAAACTAAATAATAACAGATTCTTAATCTATTATTCCAGTTTTTTTCATTAACACTGGCTTTCATTTTCTGTAATATTATGACATGCTGCACTGTTTTAGCAAATTTGGAGTATAGTTCACTTGATGGATATAGCGTATGACTGTGATATAGTTAACCCTTTTATCACCATATTTCTTTTGAAATACATTGTCTTTGTTTCAGTTAATTTTGAAAATAATGAAAATTTTAGTAAAATATTAGACTTACTACCCAGCATTGCCCAGTAAAGTATTCACAGAATTGTTTGCCAGTTTGTAGAATGGGAATTCATGGTACTTATGCATGTATATATATATATATATATATATATATATATTTAACCTAACTTCTGGACTTATTTAATTGGAACTATTTGAACAATAGTAATCAATTTAATGTCTGAAGAAAATTGTGAAAGAGATTACAAATGTCAAATGAATGAAATAGAATTAAATCTGAAATGATGAAACGATAAGTAATCTCCACAAAAAAGATGTTTGTCTACGTCAGTGTGTGTGTATGTCAAAAAGTCGACGTCATTTTTTTCTTAAAGAGTGATAAAGAGAGAGCATGAAGACTATGTGTGTGTATATGTCACAGATAGCATACATGTGTTTGTGTCGATTCACACGCCATGACATTCATTATATATGTGTGTATTCTGTATGTGTGTATATGTGTTGACATCACAGAAGCCATGTTTATTTTCGTCAGGAAGTAACAGGCAAAAATTGTGTTTAATCATTTTCATTAATACATAGTGGTCCAAATATCACAAAACCTCATACTGCAGTGCATAAAGTAAATATAAAAATATATATGTAAAAAAATTAAGATAAAATATACTATTTCTGAGATATTTCAGGAACAAACAAACAAACATCTAGAGTTTTAGTATTATTAAGATATGTCATGATTAACTGTCTTGTTACCATTTCTGTTGGGATACACTGTCTTTGCTTCAATAAATTTCGAAAATAAAGAAGAATTTAGTAAAGTAACTTTGTTGATATTAAGCTGGTGTTTGGGACATAAATTAACATGAAATGTTAATGAAAGGTTTTAATTGAAATCCTTTTAAAACCAATTATTTCTATCATGAAACTAAGGGCAGTCTCAAGCAAAAGGGCTAAATGACAGAGAAATGACAAAAGTCAATAGTAACTGCATTTGAAACCAGGACCTAAGGACAAACAAATAATGCCAGGCTTTTAGTCAACAGCTCTACAATGCCTGCCATATTATCTTTTATTGGTGTAGATTTTGTGATGTACATTCTCTCTTTCCTCCCTTACACTCCCTCTGTAATGGTAGATTGCTCCTGAAGTGTTAAAACAGTGTCACTGTCAAGTGCGATATATCAGTTTAACCTTCATAAATTTATAGACATCAGCCTCCATAATACAGCATATCTGTAGTTTATGAATATTTGTTATCAATATAAAGCAACCAATTTCGCCATCACGAAAGCCATTCCATGCCATAACTTTATATCTGTAATTTAATTCCATTCACAGAATCGCATCACTTATTTCTTCCTTTGATCAAGATATTAAAATATATTGATATTTGGTGAAATAAAATCATATTTATTTGTTCACGAGTGTAAACTCAATCCATCGAGCTCTATAAACAACTATCTTCCTGTCTCTTTCTCTCCAACTAAACATTCTCTTTTATTCTATCTAAATCTGTAAACAACCTTTTCCCCCTTTTTGTCTCTCTCTCTCTCTCTACAACTGGACATTCTCTCTTATTCCATTGAAATCTATGTTCAACTGTCTTCCTCTCTCTCCCTCTCTCTTTTCAGCTAGACATTCTCTCTTATCCCATCAAGGTCTGTAAACAACTTCCTTCCTCTCTTTCTCTTCTTCCATCAAGATCTGTAAACAACTGTTTTTCAGTCTTACTCTCTCATCAACTAAACATTAACTTTTATTCCATTGAAATCTGTAAACAACTCCCCCCTCTCTCTCCAACTAAATGTTCTCTCTTATACCACCTTGATACCACAATCTTCATGTCTCTCTACAATGAAATATTCTCATTATTTGCTTTATATATATATATTCACACACATACATTCATAGTAACCTGCAGATTCTTTAAGGTATTTTTTTAGAATGATTTACTTTATGTATTCTGGTTTGCTGCATTTGGACTGAATTATATCAAGGCCATACTTGTTATTCATTCTTTCAGGGTCAGTAAACAAAGTACCAGTCAAGTACTATGGTAGGTTCTCACCACTAACATTCTGTCTGTCTCTCTGAATCAGCTCAGTAAAAGGGTCAACAAGGGATCATTCATAGTCTGATCCTTCCAACCCTTTCCAGCAACTTTGAGGACATCGCAAAAGAAACAGTTACATTATTATTGTGTATACGTTTCTTGTGATATTTATTTATGGCCACATCATGTTGGAAACAATGGTTCTTGTCTAATCAACATATTTAAGCAATGTTGTGCATAGTTAGTACTTAGTTGGGCAACCCCTGGTAAACCTAAGAGATATAAGCATTTTTAATTTTATGTGAGGGAATGTGATCTAGTAGTTAGAGTTTTGACTTCATATTCAAAAGCTTGGGGGTTGTATTTCTAGATCAGGTAGTGTGTTGCATCTTGAGCAAGACTCTTACCTATATAGTCACATACAGACATAGACAACCTTTCAGTCCTTCACATCAAGGGTGTGACAGCTGGAGCGAGAGGAAGCTGCACCAGCACTCGGATGGTACATGTTTTCAGCTGCATAAGCACAGAACAACATAAAATGAAGAGCCCTGCTTAAGACACAATGTACTAGCTGGTCTAGGAATACAGTTCATGACCTTTTGAAGGTGAGGTCAACATCCTGACTGCTAGATCACATGCCTTCACATAAAATCCAAAAAGTGTTATCCCTTTTTACTTTAATGTGTGATGTAGGGAATCAAGATGGATTTGATCTGAATATTTAAAATTAAATTTAAGAAAGAATAAATTTGTTGATCAAGCAAACCCTCCAATCTGCCTCGATTCTGTGCAAACCATCTAGTATTGAAAATTGGTTGTGGGCTATGTAGTAAGAAGCTTCCTTCTCAACCACATGGTTCGGGGTTCAGTCCCACTGTGTGGCACCTTGGCGAGTGTCTTCTACTATAGCCTTGGTCTGACCAAAGCTTTGTGAGTGGACTTGGTAGACAGAAACTGAAAGAAACCCATTGTATATGTGTGTGTGTGTCTTTGTGTCTGTGTCTATCCCCTGCCACCACTTGACAACCAGTGCTGGTATATTGATATCCCTGTAACTTAGTGGCTCGGCAAAAGGAAACAATATAGTATGTACCAGGCTTTAAACAGATAAATACTGGGGTCAATACATTCAATCAAAAATTCTTGAAGGTGGTTCCCCAGCATGACCACAATCTAACAACTGAAACAGTTAAAAGAAAAAAAATACATGCAAGAAAATTTGTCTGCAAAATATACAATGAAAGTTGAGAATGAAAACTGAAGAAGAATAGAACAACAGTTAAATGGACTACACTCATTTTGTTCTTACCTAGTTTCTGCTACACACTTGCAGTTTACACTTCATTTAATGGCTGCCACATCTTGTAAAAATTATAACCTCTTTCCTTCGCCTCTGGAACAACCAAGCATTTACAAAAGGAAAAAAAAAAAATGATCTTTCTATATTTTGTTATCAATACTCATTTTTGTTAGTTTATTATAATGAAGTTTAGTTTTTATCATGTATTTTTGTTTTGATGTATTTGGTATTGTGTCTCATGATACTTGGCACTCTTTGTCTTATGTTCTGTCATGTACTAACATTCTGAGAGGAGGAAATGTTTTTTTGTGGATTGTGTCAATATGGTATGTTTACAGCTATGATTTTTAAATTTTGATCTGGAAATATATGATTTATATACAGGCAGTAAGCAATAATAGCTACTTGCTGAAACAATTTAATTGTGACTACTGTATAATTTACTCATTCGATAAACAAATAATGTTGCAATTTTTTCCCCATTTTCCTGAGTAACTTCATGTCCCATAAAATTAATTCAATAAATATAAAACAAAATTTTAAATGTTTTAATTTTGAATTTGCTATACAATTTATATAAATTCATCTTTACTAATGCCAGTTAGTGATTTAATTTTTTTTTTTTTTTATGGTTATTTCAAAATATTAGTTAATTCTCAATTACACAGACTTGAAATATCTCATGGATAATGGTTAAATTTTTCAAAGAGCAAGAACAAAACATTTTCTGGTTAGTGTGTAGTTTAGGAGTTTTAAAAGAATGCAAGTAAATTAAGTGAAAGTGACGACAGTGAAATCATGGAAACAATCTATTGGGAATCAACAGGAACAATGCCCCAACTTCCCATTGGTTCTTTCTGTACAGCTCAGTAGTCATGCAGGATTACTGCATTGCTCATATGCCACAAGTTGGTTTTCATGCATTGACATGTAAGCTACCAAATTGCCTTCTCAGCCATATTCATTGCTGGATATACGAGGGGGTGCCGAACAGTTCCTGGCTTTAAGGATATCGTAAAAGGCTTGGTTGGAGGTCCAACTGTATGAGTTCTTTTACAGGGCTTAGAAAAGCTGAAGGACTGCTGCAATATGTGTGTGAATCTGAGAGGGAAATATTTTGAATAAAATCGTAATTAACTGATCCTCCTATATTTTCTTTAACCCAAAGCCAGGAACTTTCCAGCACCCCCTGGTAGTATGTCAGGATGGTGTTCCTCAGCTGCTATTTCTGCAATCTGTAAGATATCACTAAAAGGTTCAATACAAGTAGATGCTTGTGGATGTGACTTAATGAGGGAGTTCTGTTTTAATAAAATTATGGTATTTCACCAGATCTCTTCATGTTCTCTTTATGAAATTATTGGATGATACAATCATCACTTCTGATGAATTTATTTCCGTTTCATTTTAAACCCACAAAACTGTATGTTTATCCAACCATAGGTTCTACATTACAAACATGTCACAAATATTGGTATTTATCAGGTGCTTGTATGAGAACAAAATGTACAAGAAATTAGTCTATCATTTACTAGACACAGTATAGTTAAGAAGTTTACTTTGCGATCATAAGGTCTGCTGTGTGGCATCTCAGGCAAGGAGTCATTTTCTATAGCCTCTGGTTGATTTCTATCTTTTGAGCTAAACTGCATTGACAAATTGTACGGAAGCCCATCTAATGGATTGTACTGGTAATTCAAAAAGGACATACTTATCACACACAGTGTCATGTTGATTTCACCTTATGTTAAGGGTAAACGTCTATGGAATACTCAGTCACTTACATGTTAATTCAATGAGGCTAGTAGTTCAGTTGATTGAACAACTGAATACTGGTAACAGGGAATTCTGTCTGAGATCCTGAGAGATGTTACAGCAAGTGAAGATGTTTCCTCCAGAGTGAACTATTTTGCAAATACAAACCTTAACAAGAGACATTTTTTTTATTTCTGTTGTATTGAAAGTACCCAATGTAGGATGGCTACAGAGATTAGTAATGTTATTTTCTATATGTTGGTCATATTTTTAAGTCCTTGAGGTTTTGGTTATATATAAGTCAGCACGTGAAGAAGCATGGCCCAGTGGTTAAGGGTGTTAGACTTATGACTGTTAAGTTTAGTTCAGTTCTTGGGTTGGTTGGCACACTGAGGCCTTGAGTAAGGCACTTCATATCAAATCCCTCCAGTACAAGCTGACATCCTATCCAATAGGAGCAAGTCTTGTACTCTAAGACTAAAACACTTTGAAAATGTAGATAAGCTGCAGCCCCATGAGCTCTGTAGGACTGATGCAGACTTTTTAGTTGCATGTTTTGTTTCATTAATCTCAAGAGATTGTTTCTATTTTTATTCCCCACATTATCTTTATCTCCAGATTTAAACATTAGTTAGGAGGCAATTCCATTCCTGGTTGTCTTTCACCACAATATCCAGCCAATTAGCCTTCATCTTCCTGTCTTTATGGCTTAGTATATTTATGGCTTAGAGTATTGTCATATTGCCATTCTTTTATACATTCTCTGGAGGTGTTTATATCATCTCTTTTCTTTTGATAATGTATAATTCTGAGATAACTTCCAGTATATGAAAGCCCCAGTTCTGTCATGCCTGTAGATATATTTTATCTTGGATAAGACTGGGCAGTCAGAAACAATCTGATTAATTATTTCTTCCCAACCTCCATCAATTCTGTAATTAATATATTCTCTTTCAATGCGTACTTTTGGTTACTGCCAGTACGAAGGTCTTGATCTTGTGTCATACTCAAGAATATATTTTACTGAGTTTCATGTTTAGCTGATGGGATTGAACGACATCCCAAGGTTATTTTTTAAAAACAGATAATGTTTTAAAAAATGAAGTATTTCCTTGTCAGGATACTATACAGTACCAACCTAAAGGCTAAAATGATGGAGAAGTTATGCATTTATGAGGGAGAAAAGTATCAGATAAACAATCTAGATTACTTCTAAAGAAACCTGCTGGTGGGGATCAGTTTAGGACCCATCTTATTGTGCCAGTATAATAATATTGAAGTATATGGAAACTTATCAAGCTATAATGCCATTTCCTTTGACTAGTGTTCTTTAGCTTTTAAACAAACTCTTTAAGAATGAAGATAACAAACACTGGATATTAGGGATGTCAGCAGATGAAGATGAGAAAAGCCGGAAGTAATCTCAAAAGCCTGGTCTTATATTGTTGTCACCTGGATGAAAGTAACTAGGAATGGTTTATTTGAGTGTAAGGTTTCTTTGAACTTTTTAAGAATGGCATCAGTAATAAATTGGTTGGAACAAAAGATAATTCGATATGGAATGATCAGAAGGCAACTACAAACACCACTGCAAATTTGGATGAAGAAGATAATGATAGGATGGGGACAGGGGGCATTGATGAAAGTTAAATCAAGCAGAATGGAGTTATTTGGAGAATCAGATAATAAACCAGACTTTGGTAGTTTCTAAGTAATAAATTAATTTTATGAACAATAAGCCTTTTCTTTTTTCAACCTGAGCTGTACTCTTTGCTTAATAGTTTTTCAGTAAAAATTACTGAGAAAAAGCAAAATTTGTGTCAGTTTTAATGTATGTTTTATTTCTTTTTATTTAGTTACATTTATTTTATGTGTTTTAATATTTGCAGCAATATTATATTTGGTTTCTTGAAAATACGAATATTGCCATATCCAGAGATCACATTATGTAAGGGGATAAAATATATTACTACAGAGGTGGGAATAGCATTATACCAGAGAATACATTTCACTTGCATAAATACAGTAAATATACTATATCCAAATTATACAATATATGTGTTTGTGTGTGTATGTATATATATAATATATATGATCACAGCTAAACAGCTAGAACTGCTGTATCTACCCTGGGTAGATATGGTGTTTTTACATCTTTATACCATAAGAAAGGATTTTTCCCCATAGTAACCCCATAGTAACTGCAGTGAACTTACCTTTAGAAGTTGAAATATGTTGCAAAAATATTTTAACTAAAGTTTGCTTATGCCTGAACACTGCTTGGTGCTGATACTGTTGAATATATACAACTGAAAAAGATATCTGGATAACTGCTTTATCATTTGGAAAAAGACCATTGATAAACCTTTGGAATTTAAGTCTATACTAAATAGTATAAACCCTAACATTAAGTTTACAATGTATCATAGCAAAGAACAGCTCCTTTTCTTAGATATTCTGATAAAAAAAGTCAACAACCAAATTGTAACAGACATTTATCATCAGCCAATGGATTTGAAGCAATATCTTCTGTTTAGCTCATGCCATCCAAAACACATCAAAAGAAATATTCTCTTTAATTTAGCGAAAAAGATTTGCACAATAATGTCTGATGGAAATACTCATGACCTCCATCTTCAAGACCTCAAAACAACACTAACTGAGAGACACTATCCACCCTCACTTATGGATGTTGGAATTAAATGTGCCAAGAAAATAGGCATTAAAACATTAAGGGAAACAAAACGAAGCACCACACCTCATCATCTCATCTCAAAATATTAACCATATATATCAATTCACAACTCTAGGAACAATGAGGCATACAACACTATTGTACAAAATCTACCAATGCTCACTAGGGACCCAAAAATTAACAACATTCTGAAAACACATAAATTCATCAAATGTAAAAAGCAACCCAAATTGTTGAAAAGACTTCTTACAAATGCAAAGCTTTACACAACATCCACAAAACCAATGGTTAAAAAATGTGGATGTCCAAACAAGGAGAGCGGTTCAATTAAAACCAACTTCACTTGTGCATCCGAGAATTTAATTTATGTTATAACTTGTTCAGGTTGTGGACATAACTATAAAGGACAGATAAGTATGACACTTAGATGAAGAACCACACTACATAAGGAACATATCTGCTTCCCAAAGTATAGACAGATACCTTTGAGTGAACACATAGAGAGATGTGCAGGGAATCTCCAGCCAAATTTCACAGGAGAGAAACTCAAGTTGCTGGTGTCAGAGAATATTATGATAATAGTGAGATAGAATTGGGCATTTGAAAATCTTAGCTAGAGCTATAACCAAGAGTTTTCGATCAGCCAATCTGTGACAAAATTAGATAAATGAATGAATAAGTGATGATAATCAATGAGCGTGAAAGAGAGGGGGAAAGAGAGAGAAACATACAGCGTGGAAGACGAAACTATGTTTACATAGGTAATGAAATGAACTAATAAGCTAATTATGATGATCTGCACTGAAAGAGAAGGATTAGAGATATACGAGGTTGATAGAACAAGATTGCTTATCTGAACATCTGGTTTTCTACTCTTTTGGTGATATGTATATACACACACATACACTTGCATAAATGTAACATCATCATTATTTAACATCCGTTTTCTATGCTGGCATGGGTTGGAGAGTTTGAAAAGAGCTGGCAAGACTGAGGGCTGCATCAGGCTCCAACCAACTGTTTTGGTATGGCTTCTATGGCTGGATACACTTCCTAACACCAACCAATTTATAGAGTGTACTGGGCGCTTTTTACATGGCACTAGCACCAGCACTAGCAGGGTTGCCATATACCTTGCATGACAAAGACCTTTCAGCTGAGAGAAGGAGTGGTACTGAGGGAAGTGGCTGTATGCCAGGTGAGAGATTGTTGTATTACTACAGAGGAGATACTTGGCTACCCCAGTAGGACAATGATGGAGGTATACACACACACACACACACACACACACACACACACACACACATACACACACACACACACACACACACACAGAGTATAATTTGGATATAGCATACATACTGTATTTATGAGAGTACAATGTGTTCTCAGTATTATGCTATTCCCACTTCTGTAGTAAAATGTTTTATCCCCCTACATAATGTGATCTCTGCATATGGCAATATTTATATTTTCAAGATACCAAATGTAATATCGCTGCAAATATTAAAACATACATGCATAAATGCATACATACATACATACATACATACATACATACATACAGGTTGGCATCACTAAGCAGTGATGTGTATAAATACAAGATTAATACCAGTCCAAATATACTTGGGGCATATTCAAACTTTCAAGAAAGCCATTCACTGTATTTTGTCATGGAAATTTTCTCCATGACAAAACACAGCGAATGGCTTTCTTATGGGTTCAAACATGCCCCAAACATATTTGAACCAGTAATAGGTAATACCTTGAATATATATATATATATATATATATATATATATATATATATATATATACACATAAATACACAACACACAAACACATGCGTGCGCTCACACACACACATAATATACATATGCGGATGGATGTGAACAGTTGCATAAAGAAACGCCAGTCACTTAAAGCAGAGAGAGGTGTGGAAAAAGGAGATGCAGGAAACATGGGATGAAGTATTGAAGGCTGATCTCAAAGTGCTGAAGCTTATGAAGAAAATGGCAGAGGACCAAGATATGTGGTACATTGCTGTACACAAGAAGATCTATCCACCACAGCAGAATTGAGATCCTAAAACCAAGGTGCTACATAAAACCCCAACCCAGTCCACTCTGTAGCGTGGTTGGCATTAGGAAGGGCGTCCAGTTGTAGAAACCGACTATGGAACCTGGTGCAGCCCCTGTTCTTGCCAGTTCCTATCAATGTTAAATGTTGATGATGATGATATACATCATCATCATCTAACATCCATGTTCCATACTGACATGGGCTGGGTGGTTTACAGGATTTGATGAGTCCAAGGAATGCATCATGCTCCAGTGGGCACTCTGGCATGGTTTCTACAACTGGTTTCTAATGCCAGCCACATTACATCATGAACTGGGTGCATTTTTTGTGCTATCAACACTAGTGAGTTTGCCATGCAGTTCACACATCTACAAAACCTGAGTAGTGGGGTGTGTCTCTGAGCTAGGTGAAGGTCAAGGTATGTGAGAAAGGGTTGGGGTTTAGCAAGTTCTTTGTTGTAGATGAGCTACATGGCTACTGATTTGTAGGGGAGAGTGGTAGTGAAAATGAACCAGTAGTACTATTCCCCTGTGTGTATATATATATATCTCGCAAAGAATGAAGCCAGTATGCTCCGTTGGATGTGTAATGTCAATGTGAATACCCGTCAGAGTGTAAGTATCTTGAGAGAAAAGCTGAACATTAGAAGCATCAGTTGTGGTGTGCAAGAGAGACGATTGCGCTGATATGGACATGTGGTGAGAATGGATGAGGATAGCTGCGTGAAAAAGTGCCACACCCTAACAGCTGAGGGAACCCGTGGAAGAGGTAGGCCCAGGAAGACCTGGGCTGAGGTGGTGAGGCAAGACCTTCGTACATTGGGCCTCACCAAGGCGATGCCTACTGACCGAGACCTTTGGAAATGTGCTGTGCGTGAGAAGACCCGGCAAGCCAAGTAAGATCGTTGCCAGTGCCCCCGGACTGGCTCTTGTGCGGGTGGCACATGAGATGCACCATTTTGAGCATGGCCGTTGCCAGTACCGCCTGACTGGCTCCCGTAGGATTTTCGAGTGAGATTGTTGCCAGTGCCCCTGGACTGGCTTGTGTGGGTGGCACATAAAAGACACCATTTCGAGCGTGGCCGTTTTCGTGCGGGTGACACGTAAAAGCACCCACTACACTCTCTGAGTGGTTGGCGTTAGGAAGGGCATACAGCTGTAGAAACTCTGCCAAATTAGATTGGAGCCTGGTGTTGCCATCCGGTTTCACCAGTCCTCAGTCAAATCGTCCAACCCATGCTAGCATGGAAAGCGGACGTTAAACGACGATGATGATGATATATATATATATAAATATCTTTTATCTATATATACATATATATATATATCATCATCATCATCATCGTTTAACGTCCGCTGTCCATGCTAGCATGGGTTGGACGATTTGACTGAGGACTGGTGAAACCGGATGGCAACACCAGGCTCCAGTCTGATTTGGCAGAGTTTCTACAGCTGGATGCCCTTCCTAACGCCAACCACTCAGAGAGTGTAGTGGGTGCTTTTACGTGTCACCCGCACGAAAACGGCCACGCTCGAAATGGTGTCTTTTATGTGCCACCCGCACAAGCCAGTCCAGGGGCACTGGCAACGATCTCGCTCGAAAATCCTACGGGAGCCAGTCAGGCGGTACTGGCAACGGCCACGCTCAAAATGGTGCATCTCATGTGCCACCCGCACAAGAACCAGTCCAGGGGCACTGGCAATGATCTTACTTGGCTTGCCGGGTCTTCTCACGCACAGCACATTTCCAAAGGTCTCGGTCAGTAGTCATCGCCTCGGTGAGGCCCAATGCACGAAGGTCTTGCCTCACCACCTCAGCCCAGGTCTTCCTGGGCCTACCTCTTCCACGGGTTCCCTCAACTGTTAGGGTGTGGCACTTTTTCACGCAGCTATCCTCATCCATTCTCACCACATGTCCATACCAGCGCAATCGTCTCTCTTGCACGCCACAACTGATGCTTCTAATGTTCAGCTTTCTCTCAAGATACTTACACTCTGACGGGTATTCACATTGACATTACACATCCAACGGAGCATACTGGCTTCATTCCTTGCGAGCTTACATATGTCCTCAGCAGTTACAGCCCATGTTTCACTGCCATGTAGCATGGTTGTTCGTACGCATGCGTCATACAGTCTGCCTTTTACTCTGAGTGAGAGTCCCTTTGTCGCCAGCAGGGGTAAGAGCTCTCTAAACTTTGCCCAGGCTGTTCTTATTCTAGCAGCTACACTTTCAGCGCACCCACCCCCACTACTAACTTGGTCGCCCAGATAGCGGAAGCTATCGACTACCTCTAGTTTTTCACCCTGGAATGAGATAGAAGTTGTTTCCTGTTTGTTTACAGTCTTTATTGCACCTGAACATCTGCCACAAACAAAAACTAACTTGCTAGTTAACCTGCCTTTGATGTTGCTGCACCTCTTATGTGTCCATAGCTTGCACCGGGTACATCTTATAGAGTTACTACCTACTCCTTTTCTACATACTGAGCAGGGCCATCTACCTGAAGGGGTTTGTGTTTTATCTACCTTCCTACTTATTAGGATTTTGGTTTTAGCTAGGTTGACTCTAAGGCCCTTCAATTCTAGACCTTGCTTCCACACCTGAAACTTCTCCTCTAGTTCTGATAGTGACTCCGCAATTAGGGCAAGGTCATCAGCATAGAGGAGCTCCCAGGGGCAACCTGTCTTGAACTCCTCTGTGATTGCCTGGAGGACTATGATAAATAAGAGGGGGCTGAGGACGGAACCTTGGTGGACCCCTACCTCTACCCGGAATTCATTGCTGTACTCATTTCCAACCCTCACCTTACTGGCAGCATCTCTGTACATGGCTCGCACAGCTCTCACTAACCATTCTTCTATCCCAAGTTTCCTCATTGACCACCAGATAAGGGATCGGGGGACCCTGTCAAAGGCTTTCTCCATGTCAACGAAAGCCAGGTACAGAGGTTTATCCTTAGCTAGGTATTTCTCCTGCAACTGTCTCACTAGAAATAAGGCATCAGTAGTGCTTTTACCTGGCACGAACCCAAACTACATCTCATCTAAATTGATTCGCTCCCTAATTAGTTGGGCTATGACACTCTCTGTAACTTTCATAACCTGATCTAACAGCTTGATGCCTCTGTAATTATTTATATCTAAAGCGTCACCTTTACCTTTGTAGCAGTTGACTATGATGCTGCTACACCAGTCATTGGGTATGACTCCTTCGTGTATCACCTGGTTCGTAATACGGGTGACTAGGCTATAGCCAACACTGCCAGATATTTTGAGCATCTCTGCAGTGATTCCTGATGGGCCGGGGGCTTTCCCGGTCTTCATACTCTTAATTGCTTTATCTACCCTGGTACTATCAACTCGGATAGCTGGTCCCTCTATGTATGTATATATGTGTATGTTATATATATATATATATATATATATATATATATATATATGTATATATATATATATATATATATATATATATATGTATATATATATATATATATATATATATATATATATATATATATATATATATATATATATATATATATATATATATATATATATATATATATATATATATATATATATATATATATATATATATATATATATATATATATATATATATATATATATATATATATATATATATATATATATATATATATATATATATATATATATATATATATATATATATATATATATATATATATATATATATATATATATATATATATATATATATATATATATATATATATATATATATATATATATATATATATATATATATATATATATATATATATATATATATATATATATATATATATATATATATATATATATATATATATATATATAGGTGTAGGAGTGGCTGTGTGGTAAGTAGCTTCCTTATCAACCACATGGTCCCGGGTTCAGTCCTACTGCGTGGCATCTTGGGCAAGTGTTTTCTACTATAGCCTCGGGCCGACCAAAGCCTTGTGAGTGGATTTGGTAGATGGAAACTGAAAGAAGCCCGTCGTATATATGTATATGTATATATATATGTGTGTGTCTGTGTTTGTCCCCCCAACATCGCTTGACAACCGATGCTGGTGTGTTTATATCCCCGTAACTTAGTGGTTCGGCAAAAGAGACCGATAGAATAAGTACTAGGCTTCCAAAGAATAAGTCCTGGGGTCGACTTGCTCGACTAAAGGCGGTGCTCCAGCATGGCCACAGTCAAAAGACTGAAACAAGTAAAATAGTAAATAGTAAATAGTAATATATATAAATATCTTTTAGCTTTACCTGTTTCAGTCATTAGACTTTGCCATGCTGGGGCACCACCTTAGATTTTTAGTCAAATGTATTGACCCCAGTACTTATTTTTTAAAGCCTGGAACTTATTCTGTTGGTCTCTTTTGCCGAACTGCTAAGTGACTGGGATGTAAGCACACCAACACTAGTTGTCAAGTGTTGATGGGGGGAGGGAACAAACACACACGCACATATATGCGATGGACTTCTTTCAGTTTCTGTCTATCAAATCCACTCACATGGTTTTGCTCTTATAGTAGAAGACACTTGCCCAAGATACCATACAGTGAGACTGAACCAGGAACCATGTGGTTGGAAAGCAAGGTTTTTACCATACAGTCACTCCTTCGTCTATATATATTTAAAACAAAACACAAGAGATTGTTTATAAAATAAATTGTTGTTGTTTAGCCCTACAATAAAAGACATTCTGACATAATCATCTCATCTCACTTACAACAACTACATCATCCAAAGTATTGGCGATTTTTTTTTGTTTTTTAAGATGTGGTTTGAGAGTGATTTGACAGCTGTTTCTATCTGATTGTCTGACAAAAAGGTTCCTGCATTGACTTGTCCTGTTTTGTGTGTTGGGAAGGATAAAGATAGTAAAGCATGATTTAAGAATTATTTGGTTTCTACTTCTAACTGATTATTTAACCATGCTGCAGTTCCCTCATTGGCTCATCATACTGCATTCCATGTTGGGAAGGAAATCAGCAGAGCAACAAAAGAAAGAATATTTTACCAAACTATTTCTCTGGTAGATTTTGGTCATGGTATTGTATGACAATGAAACTTTTATTGGATTATACACTACTCCTGCTGCTAACATTGGTATATAGAAACTATGTAAGATATATAATTGAAATAAGATGTATGTGGACAACTAAAAATTATGTCACTTCACTAATGGCCATAGCATAGTGCTATAGATACAATATACCTATAAAGTTGGCTCTTCAGACAATGGAGTGATAAAACTATGGACCAAACCTGCTCAGATTCACACGTGCTTTGTATAAAAACACTGTGCAAATTCTTGATTGTTCCCTAATATCAGCTAAAAATAAACCTGTTTGCAATAGACTAGCATCTGAATCTGTAGGGGAAGGGCTTGCCATTCAATAGCTTGTCATTTCTGGAACCGGACACAAAGAAGTCAGTGAGTCATTGTAGCTGACAACATGATAGAAATAAACACTTCCTGTCCCAATTCCATAAGAGTTTTTTTTTTTTCACTGCTTTTCTCTGTTTTAAGTTGTAACAAACAGCAACCAGTTACAACAGCTAAACAACACATACCAACAAATAAGAAATTAAGCATTTGTTAGATAATTTATTATCACTTACTCCCCTGTGCACTCTTGCAATGTCCACCCAATCATTCCTATTATTGCTTTTAAAAATATGAGTAGCATTGTAGCTTGTCTACAGCAAGAAACATGTTCTGCTCTGGCCTCTTTTCTCATACTTCAACCCTTCATCTCTGAGCATAAAACCACCCCTTGGATCTTGTAGTGTTGCACACTGCATGGTGACCTCACTCCTACTGTTGCAAAGAAAAAAGTGCCAAGTACATGGTGTTAAATGATTGGTGTTCAGAAGAGCATCCTGCTGTGGAAACCATGTCAGTGTAGTGCATGATGCAGTTCTTGAAGCCATCAGACAAAATTGCCAGTATGGAACATGAATGTTATAGGTTAATGATGATGATGATGATGATGAATATTTATTTTGTTTTACTTGTTGAGTTGAGAAGGAGCAGTCCATCCGAGACCTGTGAACTTGATGTTATTAATGTTCCATTTAAACCAAGGGTTGGCAAAGTTCTTATGTAATTGACCCCTTCATACAATCATTGATAACTTATTGACCCTCATCATGTTAATTTCTGAAATGAAATTAGTAAGTATAATTAATAAAAAAAATTTTTTGATTTAAAAACAATAATTCTTTCATTCTTTTGTATCATTACCACTTTTTGATAAGGAATATCTAAAGAAATATAATTTTAAAAAATACTTAATGAAATTGATAAAGAACAATAAAAAAAATCATTTGTATTGATATAATCAGAATATTTAATGTGAAATATATGTTTAGTGCTTATTAGTTATAGCATCAATATTTGGCTGGAAATTAGTTTTAGCCTTAAATTATTCTGCTCTTCCAAATTCAGCTCCCTAATAATTTAGCATCCCTAATACTTTTTCAAATGGTGTAATCAATCTTTTGGATAGCCACATAGATCCCTAGGAGTGATTATTAAACACTTTGCTGGCCCCTTGTCTAGAGGAGAAGGCATTGCTCATTATGTTTGCAGACTCTGCCAAATCAGATTGGAGCTGGGTGTAGCCATCCGGTTCACCAGTCCTCAGTCAAATCGTCCAACCCATGCTAGCATGGAAAGCGGACGTTAAACGATGATGATGATGATGATGATGATGATTCTCTGAAACTGGGGAGCTTGAAAATGTTCTTTTTAAACATTTTCAGGTCAACATCTGTAAAGAAGACATGAGCAAGAAGCCAATGAGGAAAGCTCTACATGGTTACCCAATTTGCTATAAAAAATAAAAGTCAAATAGCCAAGTTCCCGCAACACACATTCTACCATCTTAAATAGGGTAAGATACACTAGATAATGTAGTTTTCAGGAGCCAGTAACAAATGATCTCTGAAAACAGAAGTATTTTTGGTAAGCATCAGAACTTTTCTAAAAAATACTAACATATTTTAGGTATTTGTGAACCACTGAGCAGATGATTATTTTTAGACAGTCTTTAGTGTCAAGACATGCTTTAATTTTGCTTCCATAAGAATTGGTTTTATTGGATGTAGAGTGAGAATACACCGTCATCATTGTTTTAACATCCACTTTCAACTGTTCACAGAGGCTGAATGGAATTCACTAAGGCAGATTCTCTACAGGTGAATGTCCTCCCTGTTGTCAACTGTCAGCTGTTTCCAAATAAGGTAATAGTTCTTCATGATCAGATATATGTTTTCAACTATCATCTGATGTCAAGACAAGGAGACAAAATACACACACACACGCGCACATATATATCTATGTGCGTGTGTGTACATTTTTATATATCTTTTATCTTTTACTTGTTTCAGTCATTAGACCACAGTCATGCTGGGGCACTGCCTTGAACAATTTGTTTTAGTTGAATGAATTGACCCCAGTACTTATTTTTTTGTTAAGCCTGGTACCTATTCTATTGGTCTTATTTGCCAGACTGCTAAGTTATGGGAACATCAACACACCAAGCACTGGTTGTCAAGCAGTGATGGGGACAAACATAGACATAAAGACACACACACACACATGACAGGCTTCTTTCAGTTTCTGTTTACCAAATCCACTCACAAGGCTTTGTTGGCCCAAAGTTATAGAAGACACTTGCTCAAGGTGCCACAAAGCAGGACTGAACCTGGAACCATGCAGTTGGGAGGCAAGCTTCCTACGACACACACACACAAACATGTGACAGGCTTCATTCAGTTTCTGTCTAGAATTGTTAGTATGCCAGGCAAAATGCTTAGCTGCATTTCATCCATCTTTATTGACAAGGTTGACTTTGCCTTTCATCCTTTCAGGGTCATTAAAATAAGTACCAATAAAGGACTGGGGTGATTGATGCAATCAACTTCCCCACTTCCCCAAACTTGCTGACCCAGCACCAAACTTTAAAACCAATATCTGACCTAGTTGTACCTAACTTAATTATACATGACCTAATTATACTTGATCCCTTAATAGATGTCATAGCTACATCTGACCTAATAATTCTTAACTTCATAATGCATGACCTTTGACCATTATTACATCTAATCTCTTAAAACATGACCTAGTTGCATCTGACCTGGTAATATATGACCTAGTTGTAACTGACCTAATAATATATAAACTAGTCATTTCTTTTCCATGTTCACATGAGTTGAACAGAATTTGTTGAGACATTTTTTCAATGGCTGGATGCCCTTTCTGTTACTAAACTTCACCTGTTTTCAAGCAAGGTAAAATTCCCCACTGGCCAGATATGTTTTTTCAGAATATTGGAAATGAATGACATGTGACAGTAAAATTCATTTTAGTAACTATCGTACGATGCCAAAACAAGGAGAGAGCAACACACACACTCTCTCTCTATTTCTCTCTCACACCCACACATAATGGACAATTGATAAGGAATTGCAAATCTCGTACCCAAGATACACTTTTAGCTTCATACCCATTATTATTGGAGCAACAAGATACACACCAACCCATTTGGAGCAAAGTATGACTGGACCTGAGATCTTGAGGGGAGAATGCAAATCCTTAATTCATATGCTACAAATGGTCATAATATCTGGGACTCTAAAAAACTAAAAGACCTTCTTAAGATTTAAAGGATGATGGTTAAAACAAAATACTTTCCTTCACAACCTTGCTAACAAGTAGGTGATCAGTAGAATTCAAAATTTACTCTAAATTAAGAAGAGAAAGAGAAGGAAGACAGACAGACATTCAAGCCTTCTAGACACAAATGTGGTTTGAAAAATACAATAGAAAGAGGACATCTATGAAACCATTGGTAAGGAGTTTGGAAATGCAGTACCCAAGGTACATTTTCAGATTCATACCCAGTATTACTGGAGCAAAAAGATATATACCAACCCATCTGGAAAAAAGTGTGGCTGAACTTGGAATCTTGGGGAGAGAATGCAAATCCTTAATCCATATGCTACAAATGACCATGATATCTGGGACCATAAAAATCAGCAAGACCTTCTTAAGATTTAAAAGATGACAATTATAACAAGATACTTTCCTTCAGAACCTTGTTACTATGTCGGTAGCCAGTCTAAATTTACTCTAAATCAAAAAGAGAAAGAGAGACAGACAGACAGTCGGGGGTCACCACTTTAGTAGAAAGTGGGTTATACATCTTTAGATTGTATACCTGACTTTCTACTATAAAATTGAAGAAATTGACGGAACGCTGAACTCCAGACTAAACAACTCAAACAACATTTATTTACTTGGTAAACATACATATCTTTTAGTTATACATCTTTAGAGGTGAGAATAACGAGCTGTCGAGTATAAGACCGAAAGATGTAGAGACAGCTTTGAACACACGTCCTTGCTCAATCGCTGGCCAGCGTGAAAGAGAATGAATTGAGCGGGAAACGCTTGCTTGTTTAATTTTACGCATGCGTAAGACTACGCATGCGCAGGCGTTACTACAGATTTATTAACTTATAGTCCATCACTAAATCCTGACGGGTTGACACAATACTGTGATGTTAACTACAAGAAAACATTTTCATCTTGATATTCTCTCTTACACGTTATCAAAATGCACATGGCCAATGTTTCTACAACAACTTCACCTCTGACTTTATTGGACTTGATCAAACTTTCCTGGAAAGCATTTATTAATGGTGGAATTAAATTGGAAACTGAAGCCATTGTGACCAAGTCATTAAGACAATTTGAAAAATCCACCTAAAAATTATTAGGATAAGAATTAATCTAGTGATGTGACGATGGAAATGAATGGACATTGGACTAAAAGCTATTTACTAGTTAGTCTTATTAGAACAATACTAATGTGGTTTCTAATATACGTGGTGATGAATGTGGTGGTGGTGGTGGCAAATCAGTTGGGTTAACATTCAACATTCAGCTTAAGGGTTAAAAAATGAAAGTAAATTGACTGAAAGAGATGGTATAAATGAAATCTGATATTTTCCTGTGAACAATTTGTAAAATAACCAATGTATAGAATGTACATATATTTTATATAAAATGAAACCTGTTCATATACTTTATACAAGATATAAAAATTTACATTTATGGGGAAAACATACCAAACACTGATGCACAAAATGATATTCACAAATAATCTTTCATAATCTCTAAATCTGTTTTGCTACAAATTCTCACGGAGATACGATGTAAATTAAGCATTATTATTATTATTAGTCATAGTCCACATTGTTATGTGGACTACTTCTAGACCAGTCTCATTACAACTTCTACAGTTTGTGCATGGAAATTATGGAATGTCACTGTCATCACTTCTGGTCAATTTACTTTCATTTTTTAAAAATACTGCATGTTAACCATTGGTCACTATATCAACCCCAGTACTTGACTGATTCTTTATTTTATCAACTACAGAGGGATGAAAAGCAAAGTTTACCTGGGTGAGATATGAATTCAAAGGACATTAATTGACTTAGGGGAATTTTATTTCCTAAAAGACATAAGGTATAGAACCAGTGTTTTCTTGGATGTAATCATCCCTTTAAGAGGTTAATATCCCTTTAAGAGGTTAATATATCACCGCACTCTGTATGTATATATCTGCGACGGTTTCCTTTCAGTTTCCGTCAACCAAATCAAATCGCAAAGCTTTGGTCGGTCGGAAGCTATAGAAGACACTTGTCCAAGGTGCCACGCAGTGGGACTGAACCCAGAACCAAGTGGTTGCGAAGCAAACTTCTTACCACAGAACCACGCCTTCTTTGCTTCCTTTTGTTTCAAATATTTATTGTAGTGAGACAAAGAAAGAGGGAGATAAAGTGAAAGAGAAGAGCAAAAGAGAAAGAAAGAGAGAGAAGGAGAAAAAGAAAGTGAGAGAAAGAGAGAAAAAAGAGAAAGAGAGGAAAGAGAGAAAGAAAGAATGATTATTCAAGTTAACATTTTCTCATATTTCAGTTAATGCTTTTAGTGCGTGTTGCTTTGTCCTTGATATTGGGTTTCAGGTTTAAATCTGACAAAAAAAAAATCATAACAATGAATAATAATAAACAAGATATAAACAAATCAACGAGGGGCCTTCTACTCAGTACCTTCATATTTTAGAAATAGCAGTCAAATCTCCATGAAACCATACCCTGTCGTCTTAAAAAGGGGATGGTAGATCTCGACCAGTCTCGATAACGAGTATTCGATCTCGTCAAAGCGGCTGATCTCTAAATGCCTTGTGGTATTTACGTCCCTTCATATTCTAAGTTCAAGTCGTAATGAAACTGACTTAGATTTTTTTTGTTCTTTTTGTATCAACTGTGACTGATGATATTAGTTCCAGTTAAGGACTTGGTCGATTTCATTGATTTTGATTTAATTGTCTTCTTAAGAATGTAGAACCTTTAATCCAATAACGGACCTCATTATTGACATTCTCACGTTACCTAAGACTGTGTGTTTCGAATCGTTTATGATACTCTCTTGATAAGAAAAGTCATTTTGTTTTAAGCTTGAAAATAACGTTATAATTACTTACCTGGGCACAAATTGCTTGCATGAAATGTATGTAGTAAAACTTTAAATGCAAGGCAATAGTAGTGAATGCGATGAAACTGTGAGAAGAAATTGCAAGGTGTCAGTTTTTGCGGTAGGTTATATACGTGCTATCATAAATTTCATGGGAATACAAATAACAGGGTAAGGCAAAAAAAGAAAAAGAAAAAAAAAAGAAAAAGAAAAACGAAAAAAAAAAAAAAAGGAAATTGGCGTTCGATCAGAGAAGGTATGGAAAGTGTACAGATGGAAATGAAGGCAAAAAATATCTTAGCTATTAAGAGAAAGAAGCTGAAGTGATGTATATATGAATATTAGAGCATATACAAGTGGGTCTGAATAGTGTGCAATATCAGTTTCGCTGTAGAATGCAGAGATTTGATTAGCGTACAGAATTGGTTTGAGTGCAGGTTTGAGTTGGTCTGGATGTGATGCAACGCCAGATTACGTAATCAGAAGATTGCACATTCAAGTGCATCTGAATATTACACTACTATTCTTAATCTATGGTATTGCAAGAAGATTTTTGGCAATAAGTAATGGATTTTGGGGTAGGTGTCTTAAAGGAAATACAGAGATCAAGTTTGTCTGGCTCTGTGGTCGTAAGCAATTTCTATGGGTAAAGCAAGTATGATGACAAATTGCAAAAGATATGCTGGATGCGCTGAGCCATGTGAATTTCTTGAATACACATCGTGACCAGAGCGAGGTCGTGTAGAGGAAAGAAGATAAATGATTGAAAGCAAGGGTGCAGAAAGCACAGTCTAGGACAGTGATCTCCAAAGTGGTCGATATTGACCTCTGGGGGTCGATGGGATTATTCAAGGGGTTGATAAACGCACATCTACTTAATTATTATATTATTTATTTATTTTCTTGTACATGCCAAGAGGCCGATGAAGAGTCAAGGATTCCATGAAGGGGTCGATGGTCTAAAAAGTTTGGGGACTCTTGGTCTACAAGAAAATTGGGGGCAGTATTAACAGATCTAGTCAAGCAAAGCTGGGAAGCGAGTTTAATAGCAAATGAAAACATTGTGAACCGTCGCTAAGTGCAGCGTCAAACTGACACAATGATGGGAGTTATAGTCTGGGGTTGATAAGACCGGGAAACAACTCACACAGGCACAAATACTAGGATACATGTATGTGTGTAATTGACAAATTAGTTGGCAAGTGGCAAAGGAAGAGAGAGAGGGAGAGAGAAGGGGGAGTGAGTGAGAAGGGGGAGGGAGTGAGAAGGGGGGAAGGGGAGGGAAAAAGAGGAAGAAAATGAAGTTAACTTTAAAAGTTGCTGACAAAAGTTACCTGTCTTTCTACAGGTAATTCGAAATTGTAGTTGCCCTAAAGTTGAACTAGGTCAATAATAATGTAGCTGAATGAGCTTTCTAAATTGAACTATGTCTCACCTAAGTTAGTGGCGAATTTGACAGGTAACATTAATAAATTCTGAGCGCAGATTCCGAGAACAATGGACAGAAGTACGAAGACTAAGCTTTCGACACTTATGAGATCAGTACCTGCAGTCGGCTTCGCTGTGTGAGGTTGTAACAGCCAATATTATAAGCCGTTACTTGGAAAATAAATCATCTGAAGATTTGTTTTTGAACGGTAAAGGCCAGTAGTGTTTTTCGAAAACGCTGAGAGAAGAAAGTTGGTGAAAAACATTTTGTCACAAACTCTATGTGCCACATACCTCAGGCTTTTCTATTAGAGTCCTCCATCTGCTGGCTTTGTAGAGTCCAACATGTCCTGGTAGGTTAAATGTGCACCTAGCAACTAATCTGATATATGGAAGTCCTCACGCGCCCCCCCCCACACACACACGTACACACACGCACGCACACACATACACACACACACATATCACGTAACTGGATGGACGTTGGCTCAACTGAATTGATCCAATCTTTTGACGGGTGTTGCTTTTCGTCCAGCAGGGTGTCCAACAAAACACCCTACTCACCAAGCAGGCTTGGTAGAGTTGTCGGTTAGCCACTGAGGTTCAACCATTCAACCTTTTGAACTTTTCTAAACTTATTTGTACTTTGTACTTTTTCCTATTGTCGTTTCTCTCAACCCGCACTTGTTACCTTGCCTCTCTCTCCTTACCTTTCTTTTTCCCTTTTGCCTTCTCTTCTCCCTCTCTTCCTCTTTCTCTTGTTTTCTTCCTTCTTTCTCCTTCTTTCTCTCCTTGTTTTTATATTTTCTTCTCCTCCCACCTTTTGTGTTTTTCTCCTCACGCCTTTTGCATCTTTTCTCCCCACACCTTTTGAATTTTTCCTCCTCACGTCTTTATTTGCCTTTCTCTCTCCTCCTTTTCTTCTTTTTTCTCCTTTCTTTCTCTTTTCTTCTCGTTTCTCAATCATGTCCGATTATAAACCTTTCCACCTCCACCTTCACCACCGCCTAAAAAGTCACCTTTCCACACTTCCTTTTCGCTGCTTTCAACCTTCTATTAATCTTTCGCTACTAATTTTTAAAAAACACGCTTCTCCAGCCACCTTTTCTTTCTCAGTTGCTGCCTTCATCACCGCCTCATCCCTAAAGGTTTCCGCCTCCATTTCCACTCCACTCTCCACTCTCCACTCTCCACTCTCCACTCTGCTTCAACCATCCTACCCATACTCCGTACTACATCCTACCGCCTTATGCGCGCCACCATTCGTTCTAATCTCTCCAAAGTACGCACCATCGACCGCCTTATCCCTCTTGCATTTTCCATCTTCTCCTCTCTGTCGCCCTCCCATGCTAATACTACGTTACATAATTCATTTAAATCATCTCTTTCATCAATTTCTCGCTCACACCAAACAACGTAAACTCCACTCACTCCTCCATTCCATCACACCTGATGCCACTACCCCAACGCCTCCTCTACCCCTTTCCCTCCCTGATACGCTCCCCACCCTCACCAACCCCCTCCCAACCACCGCCCCTCCCAACCCCCACTCACATACTCCTCATCCCCTCACTCCCAGCCTTCCACCCCAACCACCCCCTACTTCTGTCCCATCCACCCCTTCTCCACTTCAGTCTATTGTTACCATTCCTCCAGATCTTCCCGTCTCTGAAGCGGAGTGCTCCCTCCTCAGTAGGGTTCTTTGCTTCATCCCCCTCACTCCATCCAGCAACGAATTTCGAACTCGTGTCGATATCCACAGCTTTGTGCGCCGCGTTAGGTTGTGTGCGCTTTTCTGCGACACTCCACCTGCATCTAATGGGGAGGACTGCTTCACCGACCTGGGCCGCCGACCATCCGTTGGACGCCAACTCCTGGCCAGTCGCCTTTTTCGACATTTCGGTCAGCATTCATCACTCCACTCTCACCACCTCCATTCACTACAACACACAGACTCATACTCATACCTCAATTCTTCCTCCTCCCACCCTAAACACACCAAGCTTTCCATCCCCTATTCCCAATTCCTCTGTCTACGCAGGCTCTGCAGTGACAACCATGACTTTGAGACTCAGTCTCAACTCATAGCTCGCCACTTCATCTTACGTGGATATCCCATCACCACTATCCACACCGCCCTTGCCAGAGCACGGTCTACGGAACGTGCATCTGCTCTCCCCCCGGCGACCTTTTTTTAATTTCTCTCCTTGTTTACTTCTGTGTTCATTTCTGTCGAAGAGCGTAAACGCGAAACATAAAAGACTTTATATATATATATATATATATATATATATATATATATATATATATATATATATATATATTTATATATATATATACATGTCAATTTCGTAGCAAAATACCATTTCATAACTCTCCGGCTAAGATTCGGTCAGGACGAATTGTAGTCGGTGAACCACGAAATGGCATTTTGCTTCTGTATTGAGATGTTTTGAAATGTTTAATTCTTACATATATTCTCCTGATGAAAACGGCTTTTTCGCAGCCTGATGTAATAATTCTATTCATCAAAAAAAAAAAAAAAAAAAAAAAAAAAACCCGCCTAAAGCTGGTGTAGTGAACCACAATCCATCTGCTGCTATGTGTTTATATTTATATATAACGACAAAGTTTAATGTCATGATGCATCGGATAATTGAATGATAAAAACAATATTAATTCATTTTTGAATTATGGTATATTATAGAAAATAACACTTCGTCTAATTGTTGTGTACACAAGTTATTTTTAGATCTTCAGCCCATTCTGTAGATAATTAGTTTCATCAAGAGTGAGAGAGTAAAAAAACATTAAGGTAAGCAGAAAGTATAACGCTGTTTCTCCTTCAGTACTGGACAGAAGGAAGAAAGAAGAAAGATGGACGTGTACTTTTGATAGGCGCCGAGTCACCAAAGAGGAGTTAATTTGCTGTTGTGGTTTTATATTCTTCTTACTATACTAAGTTAAGCAAAAACAAAGAATTCTTCTCCTATATCAGGTTTGGTACATGAATAACTCTAAAAGGTCTAAGTGGTCAGCTTATTCTCATTAACCTCTTAGTGCAACAGGCGAAAACGATAGACCTAGCAACTAGGAACATGTATCAAATTGTAAATTAGATCTCAAATCTTAGCTTAGAATGTTGCTAGTTGTCTGCTCTCTCTCTCTCTCTCTCTCTCTCTCTCTCTCTCTCTCTCTCTCTATATATATATATATATATATATATATATATATATATATATATATATATATATATGTATGTATGTATGTATATATGTATATGTGTATATGTACATATGTATGTGTATATAATATACATGTATATGTATATATGCATGTGTGTGTGTGTCTGTGTGTGACCTTAAGAAATACACTGACCTACAATTCACTTTTACGCAATTACAGTCCCCAGTTTTAGCGGCTGATGCAATGACAACTTTTAAATCTCAATGCTCATGATAAGTCTGTCCTTTCCAACCGATCAATTTTCGCACTGATAACACTATACAGCTCTTCCAAGAACTAACACACAAGAAGTATCATCACATATGTGTACAAAGAAGTCTTTCAGTGTTAATATTTTCCAGCAAAATCTTTTGTATTGTCCAAAATCTTAATTTAGATGAATTTACCGATACACAATTGTTTTAGCGTAATACCTCATACGTTTCTAATTATAATCTTTAATTATCAGCTGTGTTAATAATAATTAATATCACAATGGAAGGAGTGGGTGTAGGCTTCTGATATAAGCCTATTGTAATTAACTTTTAACCAGCAAAAATATCTTATTTTATGACAATTAATTTGTTTGACTTATATCCTATCTCGTTTTGTTACTCATCACTATTTACAACTATCCTTCACTATTTATCACAAAAATCACCACCACCATCATCCCCACTGCTGCGACCACCACCACCACCGCCGTCGTCGTCGGATCGTCATGATCACTACCACCCTCACCGCCATCTCCATCATCACCACGATTATCATCGTCGTCGTCATCATCATCATCATCATCATCAAAATTATTACTAAAGTTCTGGTCTTGTGCCAAAATTTGAAACCATTATTATTATTATTATTATTATTATTATTATTATTATTATTATTGACTGAGAGAGCAGTGCATACCAACAAAGTGACACTGGGGTAAAATATACGAAACCCAGTATACCCATGACGACTGCTCATCTGATAAGGGTTTCACCAGGCACATGCATCACAACCATATGTCCACGACATAGTGACCTCATATCAAGATAAACAGCGCATGACCTCGCAGGTGGGGCTCAGTTAAAATTTTCTTCAAGTCGAGTAGCCCATCCCGCACAAAAGGTCCCTGAATAAGGGTTGATTAAGGATGATGAACAAAACACTAATGTTTCCAAAGGTGAATTATCCAAACTCCAAAGAATTCCTCTCAACACATGGTTATGATGCTCCCCTACTACTTCTGCTCGTGATCAGAGATGCACATATCGTCAGCCACTAAGGGACATGCTCAACTGGTTAAGATCAAGCAACTGACCAGCAAATTTGTGGTATTGAGCAGAATATTTGCTGTAGCCCATCTTTTATACCAAGATAAAACAATGTACATGTTACTATTTCCAGTCAGTTAAGATCAGAAACCATGAGAGCCACTGCCTGGTACTGCATCAGGGCATTATTATTATTATTATTATTATTATTATTATTATTATTATTATTATTATTATTATTATTATGTGGTCGACTTTGCCTTTCATCCTTTCGGGGTCGATGAAATAAGTATCAGTGACACACTGAGGTCGATGTCATCGACTTATCTCTTGCCCCAAAATTTCAGGCCTTGTGCCTATAGTAGAAAGGCTTATTATTATTATTATTATTATTATTATTATTATTATTATTATTATTATTATTATTATTAAGATACAATATTATAGTTTCATAAAGCCAAATTACCAATTGGTTTCATACAGAGGCTGAGAATCCTCTCGATCTCTGGTAAT
The DNA here is from genome assembly GCF_046866305.1 of Octopus bimaculoides. NCBI lineage: Eukaryota > Metazoa > Mollusca > Cephalopoda > Octopoda > Octopodidae > Octopus > Octopus bimaculoides. Next base: position 73,897,019 of record NC_142932.1, on the reverse strand, counting down.
GATCAGAAATGGCTGAAAAAACAGAATGACGGTCTCTTTGTCATTGGCGGCTTGAAAGTGTCATATTTGGTCTCGGGTTTTGGGGCTATTGTAGAAAAACTGGGACGCAATTCGTGGAAGTAATCATTCAGGCCAAAACGCAAGGAGTAAAAATACTTAGATCATTGGAATTATGTCCCTTTGATTGGGATTTTGTTTTTTAAAAAGGAGCAATTTGGTGTACAAGATATTCGGTTGTGGGTTGGGATCCGGGTTGGGATGAGGATGGGTGGGGGAGATGTGTGGGGGAAGTGAAGACGTGGCTGGTGAGGAAGGGTTAATTTTAACATCGTGTGTGGTCGCGTACAAGCTTGTGTGTATGGGCTTGTGTATATCAAAGTTGGGTATGGGAAATCTTATATTAACTCTTCACATTGCAGTCAGGGTAAACACCAATGGTGAAGATCCAACATGTATAATTATGATGCAGTAGGTCAGTTTGCTAAGGTATACCTGCACTTATGAAGGCAGAAGCAAAACACCTTATCTTTAAAGTTTAGGAACGTGCTTAAGTGAAGGGAATTCTTCAATATGATATTTTCCCCAAACAAGCAGAGTTTGCACTTCGTACTACTGTTAAAGAAAAGTTTTCTTGTGTCCGCCGCTTGATGCAGTATTATACACCGTTTCTCTTCAATGTGCATAAATTCCTCGCCTTTCATGGATATTAAACGAGACTTGTTTCTTCTCACCTATTTCAGTACTTTTGTCGCTACACTAGGCTGTTTCGACACCACTTCTATTTCATACACGACGGTTTCTGTATTACATTGGCTGTGAAGTGGGTATGTGGCATTCCAGTGGCAACTGCTTCCTATCAGTTTGTGTGTGGATGTATGTGGAATGCTTAGATGTAAGGGTGGGATAGCGAGAGTGAAGGGAAAAAAAGATAGGTAGGCGATTTTAAAGCCAGTTTGCATGTACGCTTGTGTATGTGCTTGTGTGTCCGTTGCTTTTCGTTCTGCTATTATTTTTGATTTTTTCTTGCAACTTCTCGGTGAACTCGTTGACTGGAAGCGGTGTTCTAGACATCCAGTTTTATAGAGCCCAAGCTACACTTTTTGGATCAACTATGTCTGACGAATCATTCTTCTATCGCCGGAAAAAGTTTTTTGTACGAAACCGTTATGAGATGAAATTTATAATAGCGAACTGTATAAATAATAGCTGCACTGTTTTATGCAACAAATCAGTGAGCTAATTACGTGTGATGCATGAAATTCCTTGGACAGGTGCATGCGCGCTTGTGAGTCTGTGTGTATGTATGTGCCTACATGTGTGCGTGCGTACGAGTGAGTATATAATTAAATGATGCAGTTAGTTAGCAGGGTTTCACCAAAAAGGAAAGTAATAAATGCCATTAAATATGACTGAGGGTTTTAGAACACCTACACTGCTAGAAATAAGAGCTAAAGGCTCTATTGCTGCTGTCAACGCGCATACAATTGTATACATATATGCCGGCAGCGACTGTAGATAGCTGGAGATTGACGACTGTAATATCCCTTTACCGTGCGGTTTCAGCTTTAGGCCGACGCATCCTCAGAAGAGCCGATACAGTTCGTTTCTTTCCGCACAGCCGAACTACAAGCATATATGTATACTCCATAAACAATTTTATGGATGACTTAGCGAATCGCTAATGTGCATGCAAATAATTAAATGAGGCAGCTAGTTAGCAGAGTTTCACCAAACAGGAAAACAAGAAATGTCATTAAATATGACTGAAGGTGTTGGAACACCTACACTGCTAGAAATAAGAGCTAAAGGACTCTATTCTTGCTGTCAACGTTCATATAATTGTTTACATACATGCGGTCTTCTGCGTGGATGATTTTCTGGAGCTTGGAGTCATCGGTGATTATTATCCCTTTGCTGTGATTGATGACGCTTGAAATGTCGTTTATATAGCCTATAAACAGAAGCGAGCCCAAGGCAATCTCCTGAGGAACACCACTGGTTACTTTTGCTGGACTGAGTGGATCCTACCGATCACGACATGTTTCTGTTCTCCAGGAAATACTCAGTCCAGTGTAGTAGTTTTCCACAGATTCCAATATTTGACAATTTTGACAGTAGGATATTGTGGTCGACTCTGTCGAACGCTTTACTGAAGTCCAAAATATATGACATCAGAGTTCGAACCTGATTCCAAGGTTTTAAGGATGTCATCGACGTGATATAAGAGTTGTTTTAGACAGTCCCTGTCAGGGTTGCCACTCATCAAATAATAAAACACTCAGATTATTTGCTACAAAAAACCCAGATCCTATTTTATAAACCTAGATGTTAGAAAATAGGTATATAATTGGTAATTTAATGATAAAATATGTTATATGACAAAATGAATACAGAATTTAATACTTTATATCATATGGCAGTTAATTGTCAATTTTATACATACTCACATCATCTTCATCACTCCTTCCTTTTTGAAGTTCAATCTACTCGTATATCTACGGTAATAAGACCCATCCACTACATCTTCAATTAGTTTAGCGTTCGGCTCCCAAGAAATGCATGACGCTCCCTTTCTTGTAATTGCTTGTTTAGCGAGAAGACGATAGGTGATCGTTTCGGCCTTCAACATATTAGTGAACTTCGTCTTTTTGCAATTTACTTGGGGAAATATGTGCTCCACGCGCGCTGATGAACGAGGTAACACCGTTAAATTTGTCATGAATTGTGACAGCCTCTCAAATTAAGAATACCAGAATTCAGGGATGCTTTTTGAGGAAACAGGTATATCTTTATATTGCTGAAATAATCTCCACTCATCGGCTGGTTCATCAAGTTTGTTTTCTGGTGCAGTTGCTGGAAGGTTTGATGCCAAGGGAATTATTGACTGAGGAGAGTTAGTGAGATTGCACGCTACTTTTGGATCAAGTATTTCTAAGAGAGCAAACACTCCAGCTTCATCGAGAGGAAATCCCATTTTTATTTGAGAGCATAATTCTATTAAAAATGTTTTGCTATCAGTTTTGAATCTAGCTGAATCACCAACAATGGGGTTTTATTCTAGATATCTCATTGCGCGTCCACATAGGTAAATATCACTCATACCTTTGTGATTTGTTGTGTTATTAAGATCAATATCTGATAACTTAGATACAGTTAAAACATCCTCTTTTATAAAGCAACTAAGGATACATTTATATTCACTGGATACGAGTGTATGCAACAGATGCAGTCGAAAGTGTTCCGATTGAAACTCGGCATTAAGAGCCTTTACTTTCTTTAATATATAATGTAAGAAGAGCAACATGTGCTTCGTCCCTTTGTTAATCATAGTTTCTTAGATCCTTTTTGCTCCGTCCACTTTTTCTACTTTATCCTCAGACTAAAAATAAAGTACAAGGGCGTCCCACTGTTCTATTATAACGTTAATTACATTTTCACACGACCACTATCTAGTTTGTGAAAGCTTTGGAATATTGTTTTCTTTTGTGCCAACAACACCTTGTATCATATTAAAGTCATTTTGACGTTTGCCCCTTCGAGAAAAGTAAGAAGTCCTTTAAAAAGGACTCGAGATACGAAGGTAACACCTTCACTGCATGACTAGACCAAAGTGCAAACGAATGGCAAACACAGCCTATAGTAAATACAGTCGGAATATCGTTTCTCAATAACTTTTGAAACCCATTCTTGTTACCCATCATTGTTGAGCAATTATCGCTGACAAATCCAAGTATTTTGCTCATAGATACATCTTTTGTAAGTGTAGACTTGACAGCATCGTACAAACCCTGAGACGAACCATTTTCTGCTGCAATTACACCCAGAAGAGCATCCTTGACATTAAGTGATTGTTCATCAAAAAAAGCGAACTATTACTAAAATTTGTGTCACTGAGATGTCCGAACTCTCATCTATCAATACTGAAAACTTTTGTTTCTTGAGAATTTCCAAGATTTCATTTCATTCATAATGTGCAATTCCGTCCTGCATAATGTAAGTTATTTTGTCTTTTCATTTGTAGATTTTTAGCTATTTCACTAACGGGAAAGGCCTCTTTACAAATTTCAGCAGTGATTTATATGAATAAAAGGTACGTGATGTTCAGCAACATAACCTGTTAGAAGCAAGTCTGCATTGGCTACTTTTCATTTAATGTAACATCTGTTTTTTAACCATAAATGAATCTAATTTAATAGCAGATTTCGCACAATCAAAAGCTTTCTTGTGTTTGGCAGTGTTTTTATGAGCTTACAGCATTGATTTGATTTGTTAGCATTTTTCAACACAACGTTGCACCAAACGCAGTAGCAGGTGTCAGGATTTTTGTCATCTTGCCGTAACCAATCTTTAAGCTTAGCATCCTCCAGCCACGACTTCTTGAAATTTTAGGTATACCACTTCCTCATTTTGGATCCACTTATTGTCTGCCATTATTTTGCAAAAGGTTACAAAACAAAAACACTCACCCAAAATGTTGTTAAACAAATTTTAAATCGCGAGTAACAATCGAAGTGCACACAATCAACACAGTCAAGTTGTCAAGTGGCGGTGTCAGAGTTTCAGACAAGTGTACAAGCGGTCACCAACGCGTTGTAACTTGTAGTTGCCCGGTATGATACAAATATAAACAAGTAATGAACGCATACGATCGGTAATTACGTCACATACAATATTTGTATCGATAAATTCATTACATGAGATGATTATGGATGATCTATAGAAAATTTACCAAGTATTAGAAGAAGTGTAACGTCGGTACATATTGCATACAAAGTGTATGACTCCGAATTCTCTTTAAAAGATAAGTTTGCAGTCAAAGCTAACTTAAAAACCCAGATGTAATGTAAATTTAGAAATTAAAACCCATAAACCTGTCATTGCTCCAAAAAACCCAGATCTGGGTGTAAAAATCCATTAGTGGCATCCCCGGTCCCTGCTGCAGCGAAAGCCATGCTGGTTTGAATTTAGAAGATTAGGGCTCTTCAAGAAGCTAGCTATCCTTGATCTCACCACGCTTTCAAACACATTGATGATATGGGAAATGAGTGAGATTGGACGATAGTTGACTGAGAGGCATTTGTATCCCTGTTTGAAAATTGGGATGAGAGACTGGGATAGGAGCTACTTCAGTATATAGCCTGAGTCTAAAGAATTTCTACTGAAGTTGGCTGGAGGGATTGCAAGTTGGTACCAACATTCCTTCAGGACACTAGCGGGGAATCTATCAGGTCCTTCAACAGAAAAGTATTTGATCTCATTTATTACTGCTATGATGTCTGAAGTAGTAAAGGTTATGTCCAAGATTATATGTTGAGGATCGACTTCGTTCACATCCCTCGCGTCAATATCAGGATATGTATGTATGTATGTATGTATGTATGTATGTATGTATGTATGTATGTATGTATGTATGTATGTATGTATGTATGTATGTATGTGTAGTTGTATATATATATATATATATATATATATATATATACATCAAAATATGCAACAGAATATCCAGAGATGATGCAGTATGATCGTTTCAAGCGACTCCATTTAATTGAACAATGCAATCATTACATCAATTTAAATGCAGAGCTACCCTCAACTGCATAAATAAATAGAATTAATTTAAACAGTCGGACACATTTGTATAATTTTATTTAAATCCTCTAAGAGGGTAAGAAGACAAAGTCCATGCTGTTTTTCACTTCAGCTTAGAAGCTACTAAGACATCAGGAAAAAAAAGAGAAACTTGTTAGGGTTCTAGCTTGTCACTGATTTTTATGATTTATAGTCCTAGCTTATCAAATCTTTGTATATCAAAATCTAATACAATAGAACAGTGTCTGTTAGGAAAGGGGATAAGGGAGATGACGGAATCATAGTGGGCATAGTCATAAAACTTGTCAAAATTTTTTGAAGTAGTATACAGTAACAGGCTACAATGAGGTTTGGTAAAGGAAGATCTTAAATCAAGATGTTAATTACCAGTTAAAGGGGTAAGACTATAATAAAACCAATAATGATAATACAGAGGAAATTTTTATCATAGGGTACTATAGTTGAATAATTTAAACAATATTGTTATATTGTATAAAGATAAAATTTAGGGTTATCAAAAAATATTAAGAAAATGTCATAACCAAAATGATAAATTTTTGAATAATTTTGAGTATATACCAAAATTTACAACAATGGAGAAAGAAAAAAATTACATAGAATTAGTTTTGGAATTAGTTTAATATTTATTCATATGCTTAAATATTTACTTGTTAGGTGGTATCTATGAAGATTGATCACTTGCATTTACTCATAATTTAATAAAGGAATACTGGGGCAATAGAACATGCTAACTATATAATAATAATAATAATAATAATCTAAGAGGTATATTATAAGTTGTGGAGTTTCCGGTGCTGTTATATATAAGCTAATATAAATTTCTAGAGGTAAAAACATTAGGTTTACTTACATAAGGGCTATTATAAAAATAATGATGAAGTAAATATACCTTATTATCATCAATAGAAAGAGAAGATTTTATAGAATTTCTTAATTAACTCAATCATTTAAACTAAATTATTTATTTATTAGTTATTAGTTATTAGGTGGTATCTATAAAGACTGATACCTGGTATTTACTAGAGGAACATAGGCTATAGAACATGCTAACTATATATTAATTATAAACTGAGAGGTGTTATATAAGTTTTAAAAGTTTCCAGAGTTAATACATACATGATAATATAGTTTCTTAGGGGTACTTAATTAGAAGAGCCACTTACATAAAGGCGTTTATAAAAATAATAATATGAACAGGTTGGTGGAACACTATATATATATATATATATATGTATAACCACACACACACACATAACTGAAGTAAATAGGCACTCTTATAATCATTAAAACTTATTTTAATCTGAAATAATACATTCAAATTATTTATTAATTATTCGAATGTGAATATTTAATATTTAGTAGACATGCCCTTTACTTTTTTTCAATGCAAGGATCCTATAAAGCATGCTACTGATGAGATGACGAATATTCTCTTGGGGAATTTCTTACCAAGTTTCATGCAGTAATCTCAAAAGATCTGGCTTTGAGGACGCTTTCTTGTTCTCTTTACGAAGTGTCTCATCCATTATGCCCCAGAGGTATTCAATAGGGTCATATCTGGTGATTGGCTTGGCCATGGAAGTTTTTTAATGTCATTCTTTTCCAACCGATCTTGGGTCTTTTTAGCCGTGTGACAAGGAGCCCCATCTTCCATAAATAGTTTTCTTGAATCATTTCACCATTGGAGAAGATTGGAAGGAGTTTCTTCTGCAATATAGACGCATTTATCTGAGTTTATGTTTCCATCACACTCCACCAGCCCTGATTGACCTTTACTTCAAATTGTTCCCCAGACCATCACAGAATAGCAGCCTTGCTTCATTATTCGCAGTAATCATTACACATCAAATTCTTGATTACAGTCTCCAGACCCACACTTGACCACAGTCAGATAATACAGCAAATCTGGACTCATCAGAGAATATTATAGTGTCTCAAAATTCTAGCAGTCACTCCATCATAGCACTGGCCCAATTTTTTCTCCACTTGATATTAGCTGGTTGAAGGAGGGGCTTCCTTCTTGTTGCTCTGTCATAGTAACCATGTTTGTGGAGATACCTGACAGCTGTTCTGGGACTGACATAAACTTATTCTGCTATGTTAGAGGCCTTGCAATGAGGATTATCCTCCATACTTCACTTAACAAAGCAAAGTGTCTTGTCAGAGACCCTGGTTAACATGGGCAAGGTGATGTGGGCTCTTTTCCCTCTCTGGTGAATTGCTATTAACTGTAGAAAGCGGGATCCCAAGGTTTTCGCGATTTTACGCTGATTAAGTCCACCTTCAGATTGACCCACAATATGGCCCCTTTGAAATTTGGCTTCTGTTGTATGTGGAATGATTAAACAGTCACATATAGAACCTGAAGCATAAAAATGTCCGTTAATAAAAAATATAAACCTTTTCAAGTTAAAATAAGCATAAAACAATGTTTTATGGGGTGTCTATTTACTTCTGTCGTGTGTGTGTGCGTATGTGTGTGTGTGTGCGTAAATATCTATATATATTTATATATATGTAAATATAGATTTCTCTCTCTCTCTCTCTCTCTCTCTCTCTCTCTCTTTCTATCTCTCTCTCTCTCTCTCTCTTTATATATATATATATATATATATATATATATATATATATATATATATATATATATAATATATGTATATGTATATGTGTGTGTGCGTGTGTGTTTGTGTGTGAGTGTGGAGGTGCAATGACCCAGTTGTTAGGGCAGCGGGTAGTGGCAAACCCAGCTGTACTCTTTGACCACACCTCCCACTCACTCTTTCTTCCTGTTTTTGTTGTACCTGTATTTAAAAGGGTCAGCCTTGTCATACTTTGTGTCACGCTGAATCTCCCCGAGAGCTACGTTAATGGTACACGTGTCTGTGGAGTGCTCAGCCACTTGCACGTTAATTTCACGATTGGATCAACTGGAACCCTCGACGTCGTAACCGTGTGTTTAGGTCCCCGTAACTTAGTGGTCCGGCAAAAAGAGACCGATAGAATAAGTACTAGACTTACAAAGAATAAGTCCTGGGGTCGATTTGATTCGACTAAAGGCGGTGCTCCAGCATGGCCGCAGTCAAATGACTGAAACAAGTAAAAGAGTAAAAAGTGTATATATATATATATATATATATATATATATATAATTATTACAAATAAAAGAGTAAAGGATTATCAATTTATTAATTTATTAATAAATCAATAATTAATAATTTTTACCAAGCCCTTCGGTATGTAAACACCATTATCGGTGAAGAACTTATTTAAAAGTTCTTATACATCTATAAACATAATTAAGGGATCAGCAACAGTTGCTTCACCACATACCGAAGTTCAGAAATAGCAGCTAAAGTGCTTTAGCTGCTATTTCTGAACTTCGGTATGTGGTGAAGCAACTGTTGCTGATCCCTTAATTACGTTTATATATATGTATATATATATATATATATATATATATATATATATATATATATATATATATATATATATATATATATGTATATATATATATATATATATATATATATATATATATATATATATATGTATATATGTATACGTATACATATATATATACATACATATATATATACATATATATATATATACATTTATATACTTATATATACATACATATATATATATACACATATATATACATACATACATACATACATACATACATACATACATACATACATACATGCATACATATATATATATATATATATATATATATATATATATATATATATATATACTCACACATACTCGTATACACATGAACACACACATGTGTGTGTGTGCATGTATATATGCATATATATATGTGCATGTAAGTTTTTATGCATACATATATGTTTACATACATACACATGTATGTGTGTGTGTGTGCCTCTGTGCGCGTGTGCACGCGTGTGTGTGTGTGCAGGATGCAAGCGGTATTTAAGGATAAAAGGTTTTTACTTCTTTCAGATCTCCCGTATCAGATAAAATGCTCACATAGGAGACTGAAAGGCATGACGTCATTGTTGTCACAGTGATTTAGAAATGACTATCTTTGTAAATGTAGATAAAGTTATGATGGAATTGGAAGTCTCTAGCGGGAATGTTTCAACTGTATCAAAGAGAAAAATAAAATTCTAAAAGTTCAGACACTATAAGGGCATTACAATTTATCCAACTGATTCAAAATATTATCGATGATGGACCCGGAAAATCAATGAGGGCTATCGCCAAAGAACTTCAAATGTTGGAGTGGAGTACCAAAACTGTGGTGCACGAGAACAATCGTACGAGTCGCATGTACTGATGAGAGATCAATTTATGTGGGCAAAATCAGAAAAACTGTTTGACCCGAGCTAAGCGGTTATCTAACCACGGCAAAAGCTTTCACATACATGGTTTTTTTTTAATATTGCAACATAGTTTATTTGTTACATTAATAGAAAAGGTGTTCATGCAACACAAGCAGTAGGATGAAACAGCGTAATATGACTCGCAAGAAAAATGTCTGTTTGAAATTCAAAACTTGGGCTGGTTTTTATATATCAAGTGGATATTCAGGTGTCGTGACATGTCTTTTTGGATCATTCTTGATTGAATTCACAGCCGTGAGAATAGCTATATGGATAGTGTAATTCAAATCCAACCCTAGGCATTCTGAATTTTGGCGCTTAAATTGACCGTATCTATAGGCCCTGCTTACAGAAATTTCTAGTTGGACCACTGAACTATCACGTGAACAACAGCCGTTCATTGGATAAAATCTCGGTTGCTACTGGATCAAGCTATTATTGAATTGTGGTTTGAGATATGTGGCAAAACGTGGGATTAAATTCAATGTTACAGTATGCTTTAGTTCTCTGACGAGAAGAACTCCGACCAACATCAAAAGTCTAACGGGAGAAATGACAGATTATTATGAATAGATCCTTCTGATGTATCCAGAGTGACGCACACGAAGTTTCCATCATCTGTGATGGTTTTAGGAATGGTTAGTAACAAAGATCATGTCATGCTACTTCACATCTTTCTACAAGGTGGGTTTTTAAATTAATCCTTTAGGGTACTATAGACAGTTGTTAAACCCTGGATGGATGAAGTACGCGGTGAATGGCCACACGTATTCCAACAAGTCTGAGTTCCATCTCACTTAGCCCTCTATCCCAGGAACGGATGTCAGATAATCTTTACGATCACGTAATACCAAACTTGTGACCTCCAAACTTGTCAGATTTAAAATTCAATGAACTACTATGTTTGCACCGTTATTGAAAAGGAGACTAATCTACATCCTCATCATATTATAGCTTCATTGAAATCGCCAGTGTCCCGGTGATGTCTGAAATGAATAAGGACTATTTAGTGCACGATTTCAACGCGGGTTCATAGAATAATCTTATAAGAAAACTTATTGAGATCATGTGCACAAATTTATATCAAATACATTTTGCTTTACTAGATTAGAGTTGTTTTATTCAGTTACCAAATATATCTTCAAATACCTCTCCTACCATCTATATTAGGGCTGGCTAAACTTACTTAACGTAAAGAGTCACATCCAATAAAATTCAGATGCTTGGGAGCCGCACTACGTGAACAAAATTTACACTCTGTTAACGTTTGTAATTTATGTCCTACAACTTAGATTAATAAAATAATACCAGGCTTAAAAAGTAAGTACTTGGGTTGATATAATTGACAAAATTCCTTCAAGGTGATGACCCAGTATGTCTGCAGTCTAATGAATGAAACCAGTACAATAAAAGAATGTTTTAATATATATACATTTTGCATAGTCCTTGTCCATGTATGCAACAATATTTATACATTAATGCAATATTTAAAACTGTTAAATTGTATAAATTTCAATTTATACACCAAAAGTTTCAACACATTTAATACGGTTATGAACTGCAGTAACATTTCAGAAAAATAAACGAATTTTCATTTCAATACATAAAATTAGACAGTCAAAAATAAAAGTGTAAAGAAAAATGCATATTCTTTTAATGCTATTTATTTATCTTATTAAATATCTCGTCAAAATATGGAAGAAGACATGCAAAAAGGCAAACCAATAAAAATAGAGCTATTTAAATAAGACCCTACCAGGTTATTAAAGCTGTTATTTACTGCTAGAAAGAGGTCTTATGTGTTTCCATCTTGGATGTTAGTCGTTGAAAATCTGGCTATTTGTCAAGGCTGTACGAATTAGTTCTGTCAGGTGATGGCTTGTGAGGTTTACACAAGCTTCATTACGGAGTACATTGATTCACAGCAGTACGTTGTGCAAAAAAAATCGAGATGAGTAGTACGCTAGTTTTCTTCAGTTCAGTATATTTTATTTCTGAAACTTGTTTCTAGAACTCAATTATAGACTGGGATTTGTGGATTATCTTTAGATCTAGGTCCTCCTGCAATTCTATTTGTTCCATTTCCCCAGCAGATGCTATTAATAAGGGTTTGAGAAATTAACAACCATCATTGACCACATCAACCATGAATGATTCTGGCAACTAGGTGTCCACAATGAATAATACAATGAACATGGAGAAACTCTGGAAAGCTGGGATTACTGTTCATAAGTGCAATTAATCCTTCATTCCTCTACCTTCATCACCACCACCACCATTGCAGGAGCTCCATCTGTTGCAACACTGACAAGTCTATATAGCGAAACACCAGCATTTGTTAATGCTCTAACAGTAGCACAAGTTGTTTCTTTTAATTCCATCAAATTCAACATCTCTTCTTTCACAGTTACTTCCAAATAAACAAAATCTGCTAGTTGTGGGTTGTCTTGGATGTCAAAAGATTCGCCTTGTATCGCAGTTGATTCGTCAAAAGGGAATTTTGCATGCAACATCAGCACTGATCTGAGAGATATGCCTCTCTGTAGAGCGGCTGAAACTAGTGTTTGTGCTATTTGTCGCTGAAGTCTTGTGTTATTTGGATCTAACACTGCAACATCAGCTTTATTGTTAATAAATTCGCCACCAAATAATGGGCGTTTAGCCCGAGCAATATTCCATAATATAACAAAACTGGCTTCAGTCATTGCATCGGCTTCCTTGCTGAACGTTGTCAACAGTATTTACTGATATACAGCAGAATGATTTGAAAGAGAGTGGTGAAAACAGAATTCCACATGCAAACGACATATCCTTATAGACTTATATGTATCCACCTGGTTACAGCTTCAATGAGAATAGTGGTGAGGAAGTTAGAGAGTATGAAACTAAAATAGAAGAAATTTTTAAAGTCATTACAAATTATATTTGGGTATATTTCAAATAGTTGGAAAATGTTCCTCCTTCCTGCCAAAGCAAACCGTTCCCGCAGCACTACACTACCGGACCCAATAAATAATCATAAAGTTTGAATTTTTCTTCTCTAAGGTTTATGTTAGTGGAGGTACGTGGTTTAATTGTTAGGGTGTTGGACTCATGACCATAAGATTGTGGTTTCGATTCCTGGACTGAGCGATGCGTTGAGTTCTTGAGTAAAACACATCATTTCACGTTGTTCTAGTCCACTCAGCTGGAAAAAATGACTAATCTTTTGACGGACCGGCGTCCCGTCCAGGCAGATATTATATACACCACGGAAACCGGGAAACCGCCCCTTTGAATTTATATGACTCTGGAAGGGTCTTTAGCTAAGGTTTATGCTAATTGAGATGAAAAAAGACCCAGCAATTTCCGAGGAGTTCTTATCATTTTGCCAGCTCACTGCTCTATTTAGCCACATCTTAACGATCAAAAGGCCGTGTGAGGCTCGCATACATACATACATACATATACAATGTCGAAAAAGAAAAGAAAGAAGGAGAACTGAAAGAACATCATAAACTGAATAATGTGTTATGTTGAGGCTCAAATGACAGAATGTCTTTGAAGAATAAGGCAAACACACTCAAACATAGGTTGTGCCGTCATCATAGTTGCCGTAGTAGTAGCCGTACTAGTATGTATGTGTGTCTGTATATGTATGTATATATTTTTATACTTTCACTTGTTTTAGTCATTTGACTGCAGCCATGCTGGAGCAGCGCTTTAATGAAATAGTATCCACTACAGGTTAATGTTTCGGCATACATACATGCATACGTACTTACGTACATACATAATACATACATACATACATACATAAATACATACATAAATACATACATAAAAACATACATACAAAGGTACACACACACACACACACACACACACACAGACACAGACACACACACACACACACACACACACACACACACACAAGATACACATATTTGATAAAACTCTACAATCTATATGAACTTATATTCTGTCCTTCATCCTGAATCTGACGGCAGAGCCAGGCTTATTCATCTTTGAGTGTTATCTCCCCTCCCCCACTCTCCCTATCTATCTCTCTGTATCCTACTTTCTTTCTTTCTCTCTCTTCCCTCTCTCTCTTCCCTCTCTCTCTTCCCTCTCTCTCTTTTTGTTCTCTCTCTCTTTCTCTCACTTGTCACTGATATCACGCCATCACACTTTGACCTTGAGACTTAATACCACTTGTTAGTGAACTACGCAACTCATCTATCTATCTATCTATCTATCTATCTAGTTATCTGTCTGGCTGTCCGTCCGTCGTTCTGTCTATCTGTCCATGTACATGCCTGTCTCTCTCTGTATATATGTGTGTGTGCGTGTAATTATATATGTACGCATACATATATACATATGTGTGTGTATATGTATGTACGTATATGTGTATATATATATACGCACATATACATTTACATATGTATGGGCATGTGTGTGTGTACATATTTAAATATATATATATATATATATATATATATATATATATATATATATATATATATATATATATAGAGAGAGAGAGAGAGAGAGAGAGAGAGAGAGAGAGAGAGATATGCATGTGTATGATACACACACGTATGTATGTATGGTCTCTTCTGTTCGTAATTATTTAAATTCCTTCTCTGAGGAAGGAGCTGGTTTCTACCAAAGATACAAAACTCAATCTTCGGAATGTAGAGAACAAAAAACAATGTCACATTTTAAACTTGTAAAAAGTCTTTCATATTTTTACTGTTCCACTTACAGATTGCATTTGTAACGTGAGAGTTAGTTTGTTGACTTCTTTTTCTGAAAACTCTTACGTATCTAAATTTTCACAGGCATTTACTCACAAAATCTGGATAAAGAAGCTGGGGTTTCGAGGCAGTTGACCTCTATGACGGTACATACTTTTTCTTGTCTGTCCCAAATAACAATCCAGCATGTCACGGTTACGCTTGACAGATGTTTTGGTGAGAATGTTCCTTTAGTATTCTTTGAGTTGATGTTTGTGTATGCATTCAGTAACACGAATGGCACAGTATATTGTTTTTGCGACAACGTCGTGTCATATAGGGAGATAATATCTTGATGATACTTTTGGGGAAATGCCAAACACCTGTGCGATATCTTCTACCGAAATATGACATAATCTGTATTTTCGGTTGCATCTTGGAGCTCCAAAGTCTTTACTGTCTATTTTGTATCTTAGGTATTTCGTGGCAATTCTCCTGTTCATGAAATACAAATACATAGCTTTTGAAGTGTGATGTGATGTAGCGGTCACAAGTCCAAGAGAAGCTGCGCTTCATGTTTATATTACTATGTTCTTCCTGCCTACGAGAAACATACCCATGCATGGTGTTTGTTTTCTGGTACACTGAGCGTTTCACATCCAGATCATCGTTGAGGTATGTTAGTCCGGGTGTTTTGAGGTTGCATGGGAGGTCATCTGAATAGTCCCTGAGGAGCTCAATGACGATACGTAGGCTATTTTTCTCTTCACCTTTCAGCACTAAGTTAATGTATTTATTTTTCATACTGTTGTTTAGCAAGTGCTGTCTGAGAGAGACTATATAGCATTCGAAGGCACTGATCTTAAGTCATTACTTACTTTATCTCTTCTTAGGTAGAGCCTATCTATATCACTATTTCTATGCAAATTTCCAGCTGATGTCAGCATCATGAGGTTTTGAACGGCTATGGAGTGGATTTCTTCCACAGACAAGCCAAGAATCAGAAATGTCAGAATCAGCACTGATATTTGCAAACGCATTGTAGAATATTGTCTTGTTGTAAGAGAAGAGTTCTGACTGTTATATTTTTCTAAGTCTGGCATAATATTCTCCTGATGTCCCCTTCATCAGGAAAAATTTTCCTCAGGAAAGGAGGATACTTTCCCTAATGAAGGGGACATTGTCCGCATGGTTTGTAAGATTTTTTTTATTAATTTTCCTACCAGGACATGAACTCTGGAAACGGCTGTAGAAAGTGGACTTCCTCGAACTGTATATACTTTATATACCATTTATATATATAAAAAAAAACACACATCGAACTCTATGGATCTTTTAATTGAAACTCTTAACCGCTCTTAATTTTAGTACAAAAATATTATCAGTTCTCTTTTTCTCACACTTCCTTCCACACGTATCCCACATGGGTTTTATTTACATGTAATTTTGATGTGTGTAATTTTGATGTGTATATATACACACATTTATATTTTATAAATATTTTTTTTAATATTCATTTTTAAATATTCATATGTCGATATGTAATAATATAATACAGTTCTATATTTAAGAGATGAGGAATTATGTACATTATTTACATTTGACGGATATTTGTCATCTTGTTTGTTGTTAATACAACGTTTCGGCTGATATACCCTCCAGCCTTCATCAGGTGTCCTGGGGAAATTTCTAACCTGGGCTCTCATTCTAAGGTATTTTTCGAATATAAGTAGCGATCCTGATACATACCACGAAAAAATGATTAAGCTTAATAGCAATCTATTAAACAACAACTACCCCAAAACATACTATCAACTGCAATTATGAAGAAGAGAGAGGATGAAACCAATAAACTGTTCACAGTCTGTCTATCCTATGTGAAAGGCCTCTCCGAAAAGGTACAAAAGATATGCGGCCCATATGACATCAGGACAGTATTCAAAAGTAATACAACACTTCGCAAATATCTCCTTCTAGTAAAACCACCAATAGAAGAGAACAAGACCAAAGACTGCGTGTACTCCGTCCCATGCAGCTGTGGTAGGTTATACAAAGGCAAAACATGTCGCCCCCTCAAAATAAGGGTAGACGAACATTATCAAAGCTGTGACACGAGGAGATATTGATAAAATGGGTATAGCTGATCATGTATGGAAAAATGGATACCACCTCCGCCTGTAGGATGAAGTTAAAATAATAGTCAGAGAACACCACTGGAAAATACGAAACAAAAGAAATCAACAAAAATCAACGAGCCACCATCTCCTCTGGTTTGCTTGCTCGTCACCGCTCAACTCATGGAAACAAGCAACGATTTCTTTACCGAATCGTTACTGGCGACGAAAAATGGTGCCTGTACATCAATATGAAGCAGCGTAAGGAATGGCTTAGCCCCGGTAAACAAGCGACACCGTGCGTGAAACAAGATCTTCATCGGCGTAAAACGATGTTGTGCGTATGGTGGGACTGGGAAGGGATTATCCCTTACGAATTGCTTGAACGGAACCAAACGGTCAGCGCGGAACTCTATGTTCAACAGATGGAACGACTCAACACGGCTATTCAAGAGAAAAGACCTAATCGGCAGCATGGAGTTCTTCTGCTGCATGACAACTCCCGCCCTCATATAGCCAATATGACCAAGGAAGCCATTCAAACGCATGGTTGGGAAGTGCTGCCACACCTGCCGTACTCTCCTGATTTGACACCTACGGATTTCCACCTCTTTCGATCTCTTTCAAATGCTATGCGCGGAGTTTCGTTCAATACTGATGCAGAATTGAGAGCTTGGTTGGATAAATTTTTCGAGTCGAAATCGGGTGATTTCTACCAATGAGGTATTGGAAATCTTGTTGAACGTTGGAAAGAAGTAAACAACAAGAGTGAATACATTATTGATTAATTAGTTGTTATTTTTTATTAAACCTTTTAAAAAATTTAAATAAAAAAAACGGTGGGAACTTAGTTACCAACCCAATAGATACAAAAATGAAGTATATATATATGCATACACAAAAGCGCGCGCGCAAACACACACACACACACACACATACACACACACATCCCTCCGACGTGTATATCTATAAAAGCCAAGTAATTCGTTAACAAGTGGATGAAGTAGGCTTGCGTCGTCGTAAAATCTCAAGGTGAGAGTGGCGTGATATCAGTGTGACACAATACAAGTTCACAGTTGAAAAAATCTGGCGCTCCTCGTGTAGTTAAAGTGCTACAAATACCGATTGTTTTCTGTGGCAGTAATGTTAGTAATGTTAGCAGTAAGGCGGCGAGCTGGCAGAAACGTTAGCACACCGGGTGGAATGCTTAGCGGTATTTCGTCTGCCGTTACGTTCTGAGTTCAAATTCCGCCAAGGTCGACTTTGCCTTTCATCCTTTCGGGGTCGATAAATTAAGTACCAGTTACGCACTGGGGTCGATGTAATCGACTTACTCCCTTTGTCTGTCCTTGTTTGAAAGGATGAAAGGCAAAGTCGACCTTGGCGGAATTTGAACTTAGAACATAAAGACAGACGAAATACTGCTAAGCATTTCGCCCAGCGTGCTAAGCATTTCCCCCGGCCAGCTCATCACCTTTTCTGTTCTACTCTAAGCACAAGGCCCGAAATTTCGGGGGAGGAAGCCATTCGATTAGATCGACCCCAGTACGCAACTGGTACTTAATTTATCGACCCCCGAAAGGCAAAGCCGAATTTGGCGGAATTCGAACTGAGAACGTAAAGGCAAACGAAATACCTATTTCGTTATTGCCCACAAGGGGCTAAACATAGAGGGAACAAACAAGAACAGACGACCTCGGCGGAATTTGAACTCAGAACGTAAAGGCAAACGAAATACCGCTAAGCATTTCGTCCGGCATGCTTAAGTTTCTGCCGGCTCGCCTCCTTTGGTACATATATTTTAACATTAAAAGTATATCTTTGTTTGTTTTCGTTTAAAATTCATTTTTCGTCAAATGTCACTCATGTTTTTTTGTTTTTTATTCTTTTCTGTTTGTAATTCTATAGGAATGTGTTGAGAGAAAGTAGTGACTGTGTAGATAGACGTTTGAGATAGAAATATAGGATTATGATAAAGGTAGTTGAGATCGATCGATCGATCGATAGATAGAGAGATAGATAGATAGGTAGGTAGATAGAGAGAGAGGGGGGGGAGATAGATAGACAGACAGGCAGGTAGAGACAGACGGACAGACAGACAGAAGACAGACAGATAGACAGACAGATAGATAGATAGATAGATAGATAGATAGATAGATAGATAAGCGGGGTATTGAATGTGTGAGTGAGTGAGAGTGAAAGGGAGAGAGAGAGAAAGAGAAAGAGAGAGAAAGAGAAAGAGAGAGAAAGTTTTAAAGCGAGACAGGCAACAGACAAGCCGAAAAAATGAAAATGGAGCAAAATTTGAAGGAGGACAATTAAGAATGAACGGAAAGAAGACGGAACTAAATCATCTCGGGATTGTTGATGTGTCGCACGCTAATCTTGACATAAACATTGTAAATATATGTTACATAAAGATGTGTTTAAGAGCCTGGAAAATTGTTAGACTTATGAACCTTGTTAAACAGACTTTACCGATATAGGGATATTCTTACCCTACCGTCCTAAAAAAGCACGCATTGTATTTTATATTATTCTGAGTTCCCTGTACATAGGAAAAATACTGGATCGTCACAGCTGGGATATTTTCGGTTGGTCTGGAGCTAAATAACAACAGCTGCCAGTTTCTTCCGACACTTCTGTTTAATTTCATGTCGCAATTTCTCGTCCTAAATAAATGGTTGTATGAGGGAGAGCTGAAAAGTTTATAGTTTGACTATGAAGGAGTGACGCTAGAGCTGTGAAACATTGCATGCATTAATTTCAATTCTTATTTATCACTGCATTGCGTCTTTCCACCTAAACTGACATCTGACGATTCAAAGAAGACTTCAAAAGTAACTAGTGGCGACTTCTCTTGAAAATGGACAAAATTTGGCATCGTGGTGTTACCAAGTGTCTGCAGAAAAAACAAAAGACAAAACAAAAAACTTCACAATGTTTAGAATTTCTTCGTTCTTTTTTACGTCTGCTTGTTTTTATGCTAGCATGGCTTAGGAGAATATATCATCGAGATATTCTTTACAGTCAGATGCTTTTCCTGTCGGTACCTGGTGCCTGTTTTTCACACATCTTCGAAGACGCAAAGGCAGCGGACAATTTTTTGACAGGGTAAGTGACACAGCACTGCCAGCAGCTGGCGCCTTTCGTAAAACGTAAGTGCAAACCACATTACACACACACACACACACACACACACACACACACACACACACACACACATATGCTGGAACTACAACGTCAAAGTACAACGACTACCAAATCAGGATACAAGTACAACACTACCCTACTAAACCAAAGCCAGATTTCATGTCACCAACAGATTCCAAGCCCTCAGCATTCTTATGGAAGAAGATGCATCAGTGGAGCAGACATGGTTGGAAATGAAAACAATATGGAAAAAATACCAGTGAAGAAATTTGGAGGAAGAGAACTAAACACTGCAAGGATTGGATCTCTCAACGCCACATTGACATGGAGGAAAAGGTCACAGAAATGTGCGTAACAGTCATGAAAGCTAGCTTCAAGATCAACATCGGGAAGACGCAAAGCATGAGAGCGCATGCGGCCAACGATACAAGATTCGGTCAGAGGAGAGGAAATTGAAGATATCAGTCATTTCACATACCCAGGAAGAGTAGCCAATAAGAAGAGCAGAACAGATCAGGACATAAAATCAAGAGTCGAGGTGGGGAGATGCAGCTGTCTTCAGGATGTTCATACCTATCTGGAGATCACAGACCTTGTCAACAAATACAAAACTCAGAAACTTTAACACGAACCTGAAGACGGTTCTGCTGTACATATGTAAAACATATTGAGTCACAAAGTCCTCCATTGACAAGTTCCAAATTGTTGTGCATAGATGTTTCCGCAACATCCTTTGGTTGAGGTGGCAAGACAGACCCACAAACAAAGACTTATGGGGAAACAGAAGAACCAGCAACCTATCGAAACCCAGATCTAGAGAAGAAAATGGAGTTGGCTGGAACGCAACCTATGGAAGCTTGTTTTCAACATTACAAAGCAAGCCCTCCGATGGGCACTCCAAGGGAGACAGAAACGTTGCAGACCAAAAACATGGTGAAGGTTCACTGAACCAGAAGTACAGGCTAGCTGTTACACCAAGGCACAACTGCGACCCATTGCCAAAGATCTAGACAGATGGAAATCTTTTGTTGGCGTCCTATGCTCCATATGGAGTCAAAGGAATTAAATGCGCCAATCCATATCTATAATATGCTTCATGTATCTACTACACAATACCTATTTTTCAATATAAACGTAATTTCTCATTATAGGCTCACTTTTTTGTGATATTTATAAACCCTTTAAACATTATTCACTGGATCATATCTGTTTTTTCGTATAAATAATAAATACATTTTCAAATTCTAAAACGTTCTGTTACATCTACTAACACATGTATTCACGCTCATACGCACGCACATATACACACATACCAAAAAGTACAGATGCTTACACGTTTAAAGTTACTATAAAGAAAACGTCATTTGGTTAGTTAACATTGGTTAGTCATTCCTGACCGTTTTTCACACCCCTCTCGTCCATTGCCAATAATACTTCAAGACCCACCAATAAGACCACTCGTAATAACTATGACAACCTATTTGAAAAATAGTTCTTATAAGATTTTTGTGAAACTCAACAACTCAACACTTGACCAATTCCAAAATCGTGTTCTTACTTAGGCACAAGCCCTTGGAGTTGAGAGAGAGAGAGAGAGAGAGAGAGAAAGAAAGAGAGAAAGAGAGAGAGAGAGAGAAGAGGGAGAGAGGCGTAAAGTCGCTTAGATAATCTCTAGTCCTTGACAGACACTTTATTTTATTGAGGCCACAAAGATGAAATGCATAATTGACCTCCGCGTGATTTTACTTCAGAATGTAAAAGAAAGTGTAGTGGGTATGTTCAGCAATCGCCCGATATCGCGATTCGCTAGAATATTGCCCACGTAACGAAAAGGCTCTAGTGACGATTTCTTCTTTTGGCGCGCTTCCTTTTGAGCCTATCAACCAGTATAAATTCGGCATGCGTTGACTACTAGACAGAGAGATTTGGGTTACAGTAGATAGAGCATCGACAGGCACTGGAGAAGTTGGTCAACAGAGGTGGCATCGTTCAGTATGAAACCCTCAAGAGGAGAGTTGATCAAATGCCTCTTAGAGTCCCAACAGCAGCGGTTGCACCAGCTTCTTATCATGGAGGAATTGGGCGACGCATGAAGTAATTATCACAAAGCATTTTATCCGACACACTATCGATTCTGCTTATAGATCACTTTTATTTTATGATATAATTAAGATCTTAACCTTCGCATTCCAGAATTCTCTGACGAGTTGTAAACCTGAAACGCACACCCAGAAAACGGAATACTTTTCTAAAAACCTTTCACTCATCCGCCTTTCCACTCCAGTAAACCTTCCTTCGAAACTGTCTTCTCCTCTTACTTTCTTCTTGTTCTTACATTTCTAAATTCTCCCCATCCTTTCAAAAACCTTGCGATTTCTGTTTGATAGAAGCTTACCTTTGCCTCTGCAATACACGGCTCAAAACTTTTAAATGCTCCACTTCTGTATGTTACATTTATTCCTACTTCTTCAGTAACATGGTCTTAACTGGCACCAAGACTAAAGTCCATATCAGTGACCATTTCGATTCCACATCCACTAAACTCTCTTCTTGTATCATTTGTAAACTTTGTAATTCCTTGTGCGGGTACTTTAATGAGGATTTGACTTCAATGCCTGACACTTTTATGCCTAAAAATGTTTGTAACATCAGTATTAGGATCTGTTTGTCCAGATCCAGACTTGTTAGTCATATGAGATCTCATGACGAATTGAAGAGATGGTCCTCTTCTGTAAAGAAGTGGAAATCACCATATACATACTTCTAAATATATGCATACACACTTATAAGCTATTTACTGGATAAACTTACAACATTTATTCCCTTCTCGTGTGACACGAGGATCGTATTTTCGCAGACACTCAACTATCATCAGACTGACCACTCCTACATTCTATAACGCTGTTTATTTATCATTTATTACACTGAAGCTCCTCTCATGTTTATGACTAAAGCAAATCACAGAATATGAAATATAAGAAAGTAGACTATAAACGGTTATGATTTTCTTATTAAAAAATTGTATAATACATTTACATTGGGACCTAAAAGAGAAAATGTTTATACTTCTGTCTCAAACACTTACATATACTATCCTATACATACACTCCATGCACCAACATCTAGGCCCCTCACAATACATATCTTCTCTCATCCATAAACATATTCTGTTACGCATGCACACTAGACACTTACATGCTACATACAAAATTCTTATCTTTCACATATACACACCACAAACAAACGTCTATCTCTTTCATACGCAAACCTCTCTCCTCTCTCTCTTTCTCTTTCTCTCTTTCTCTTTCTCTCTCTTTCTCTCCCCTCATTCTCTCTCTTTCTCAATTTCTCTCTCTCTCTCTCTCTCTCTCTCTCTCTCTCTCTCTCTCTCTCTCCCCCTCTCTCTCTCTCACCTGTGGCGAATCCAGGTAGGTTTGTTTTTTCTTTGTAGTGCACATAGCTAACTATTTATCTCGATTTTAGTGAGTTTTCATTTCTCACCAAATTGGGTCCCTCACCGGTAATGTTACTCATGAATCCACCCCTGCACACAATACACATACACGCACGCGCGCGTACACACACACACACACACACACACACACACACACACACACACACAACACACAAATATATAGGCTTAGCAAATATATATATGTATGGGTAGAGTTCTAAAGATGAATAGGCATTACTAGATGCTGTTGCATGGCTAGAGGAGATGAGGTGAGGATGATAATGATGGAGATGGTGAAGGCAAAGGGAAGAGAGGACTAGGTTAATGTGAAACATTCATTAACACCAGTGGGCAAATAAAAGCCTAGACTAGGGATTTTTTCCATTTATTTTTACTGGCAAAGTTGAGGCGTGATGTAAGATGGCTCCAGACGCAGAGAAACAGTTGAAAGAAGGGCCTGGCTTAGTTATGGGCAATTACTTGGATGTAACAGATTTCTGTACGGAGAAAAGGACGGAAATCTATTTAGATGTTTGATAAACAAAATGTTTATTCTTCCCGTAAACAAAATGCAAATACTCTCGTTATTATGAGCGACAAAACATCAGGAGAGTTTTGAATATTATTGTTCTTGGTGTAGTTGTAGCATCAGATAGCTGCTTGCCGTGCGACTGTCTTCTAGTGAATTTTCCCCTCCGGTTGTTCATTGTCTTTGTGTTGTCAGCCGCTGTCTGCTGTCTCTGCTGGCCATCTCCTATGGACTCTGTCAATGCTCTCTTCAAGCTCTCTGTCAAGTAGTCTAGGTGTGCCGAATTTATACTAATGGTTATTCTCAGAAAGAAGCGTGCCAAAAGATGAGATCGTCGCCGGAACTTATTCCACGTGAAGTTGTGATTGATCAGATTTTGTTGATCACGTGGGTAATATTCTTGCGAATCACGACATCAGGTGTAGTGATCTGACTGCTGAGCATTACCGCTACATATACGATCTAAAATTGTATAATTAAGGTAATCCCCCCCCCCCCCTAACATTTACCTAAACCCTTATCCTTCCCCTCGCAGCAATTTGGATCCTGAAAGTAAATAGGAGTTTATTTATTATTTACATATTTACTAAAACACGTGGTAAATTATTTGGGAGGTTCCTTTTGGGACTCTGTAATATTTTTGGAAAATCATTATGCCAAAAATAAACATACATATTAGTTTCTTCTTCTTCTTCTTCTTCTTCTTCTTCTTCTTCTTCTTCTTATTCTTATTATTATTATTATTATTATTATTATTATTATTATTATTATTATTATTATTATTATTATTATTATTATTATTTTATGTTTGACTTTTGTTTTGCATTTGTACAAGTTGGATCCAAGTCTCACCCAGAGACCTCAAGAGACAACAAGTTAGAAGTTCATGTAGGTGTTATGCCTAGGGTACCATATATTTGGATTTGTACAGTTTTGTTCTAGTGAATATTTAAGAAACCATAAGAAAATTATGTGTTTGCTTTAAAATTTGAGATCACATAGACAGTATTTTTCGTAGGATATGGGCAGTTCCCATGAGCACTATCTTTTGAACTTCAGCCATTTTGGGGTTTCCTGGTATCTGAGCTAGGTAGTAATCAGCCCGTTTCGCTGTCATTCCCAGGGCACCTATGACAATAGGTATTGTTTTCGTCTTCAGATTCCACATTTTGCTAATTTCTATTTCAAGATCTTTATATTTGCTCAGTTTTTGGTAGGTCTTGACAGATACGTTTATATCGATTGGGACAGTCATATCAATGAGGAGGCATGATTTTTGTCTGAAGTCTTTCAGTATGATGTCTGGCCTATTTGCGTCTATCTTTCTGTCAGTTTGAATGGTGAAGTTCCAGAGGAGTGCAATGTGATCATTTGCAAGTACTGGGGGTGGTTTGTGTTCCCACCAGTTTTTATCATGGGGCAAGTTCATGTTTTTGCATATTACCCAGTGAATATATTGTGCAGCTCTATCATGCCTGTTGAGATACTCTGTAGGCGCAAGCAGACTGCACATGGAGACAACATGATCGATAGTCTCATTTTGTTGTTGGCATATACGACATAATGGGGAGCTGCCGTTCTTTAATATGTTGGCCTGGTAGTTCTTTGTAGGTAGGCATTGATCTTGGGCTGCTATGATAAACCTCTCTGTTTCTGATTTCAAGCCAGAGGCCATTAACCATTGGTGGGTAAGGGCTTTGTCAATATCTGCATTATTCGCTCTCTTTGAGTATTTGCCATTGAGAGGTTTTCCATGCCATTTTTCAGTCATAGTAGCTAAGGCAGCAATTTTAGCACGGGTTTTCAAGCGCTTAGCTTTTTCTGCAGGTGTTTCTAGTTCGTCTAATTCTTTTATTATTATTATTATTATTATTATTATTATTATTATTATTATTATTATTATTGTTGTTGTTGTTGTTGTTGTTATTGTTATTGTTATTATTATTATTATTATTATTATTATTATTATTATTATTATTATTTTTAAGGCGGCGCGCTGGTAGAATCGTTAGCGCGCCGGGCAAAATGCTTAGCAGTATTTCACTCGTCGCTATGTTCTGAGTTCAAATTCCGCCGAGGTTGACTTTGCCTTGCATCATGTCGGGGTCGATAAATTAAGTATCAGTCTATCCCTTTCCTCTCAAATTCCAGGCCTTGTGCCTATAGTAAAAATTATTATTATTATTGTATGTTTGACTTTTGCTTTGCATTTGTACAAGTTGGATTCAAGTCTCACCCAGAGACATGATGCAGGGCAAAGTCAACCTTGACGGAATTTGAACTCAGAACATAGCGACGGGTGAAATACTGCTAAGCATTTTGCCCGGCGCGCTAACAATTCTACCAGCGCGCCGCCTTAGATAATATTATTATTATTATTATTATTATTATGAGTGTTATTATTGTTGTTATTATTATTATTATTATTATTGAGTGAGAGAGCAGTGCATGCCATCAAAGTGACACTGGGGTAAAATATACGAAGCCCATTATACCCATCATGACTACCCGTCTGATAAGGGTACACCAGGCACATGCATCACAACCATATTTGGGCGACATGGTGATCTTATATCAAGATAAACAACTCATGACCTCGCAGGTGGGGCCCAGTTAGAAATTTCTTCAGGTCGAGTAGCCCATCCCGCCCAAAAGGTCACCGAATAAGGTTTGTTTAAGGATGTTGAGCAAAACAACCACGTTTCCAGAGGTGAATTATTCAAACCCCAAAGAATTCCTCCCAACACATGGCTATGATACTCCCCCACTACTTCTGCTCATGATCAGAGATGCACATATCGTCAGCCACCAAGGGACATGCTCAACTGGTTAAGGTCAAACAACTGACAAGCAAATCTGTGATATTGAGCAGAATATTTGCTGTAGCCCATCTTTTTATACCAAAACAAAACAATGTACATGATATATTATTATTATTATTATTATTATTATTATTATTATTATTATTATTATTATTATTATTATTGTTGTTATTTACCTTTAATCAGCATGTTTGTTACAATCATTCCCCGAGACACACCCAGCGTCCTAGAGCGAATGAAGGATAAGAGATGTTACAGTATAAATGAATGCTTAGAGAGAGCAAGTGGCAGGGGCAGTAGCGGAATATCTTCATGTAATACAAAACACATTCAAACTGATAGGGTTTTTCTAAGAATGTGGGCAGTACTTGTCAGCACAATCTTGTTAATTTCTCTGAGACATGGTTCTCCTGGGATATTATCTAGATATTTGACATCTCTTTCTGATCATACCTAGGTCACCCACAATAACAGGAACAGTTCTCGCTTTAAGATGCTACATCCTTTGTATTTCAATTTCCATGTCCTTATATTTACTTAATTTGTCAAATTCCTTTACAGATATATTCTTATCAGTGGGGACACATCTATTAGTTTACAAGTATTTTCTTCTCTGTCTTTAATGACTATGTCTAGTCGATTAGCCTGAATCGTTCTCTCAGTGTTGACTAGAAAATCCCAGAGGGTAGTGACATTTTTACCTTCAACGACTGGCTCAGGATGATGCTCATACCAGTAAGCAGGAGTTCTGATTTTGTAGTGTTTACATATTTTCCAATGTAAATACTGTCCTACCCTATCGTGGCGATTTTTGTTATTCGTTTGGTCTCAGCACAGGACACCCCAAGACTAGATGGTCTATTGTTTCATCAAATATATCGCAGAATCTGCATTTTGGGTCAGACTCGTTTTGAAGAACGTTAGCCTGGTAGCTTTTGGTAAGCAAGCTTTGTTTTTGTGCCGCTAATATGAAACAGTCAGTCTCTGCTTTCAGTCCTGAGCTTCTCAGCCACTGCTTGCTCTACATCAGCATTTCGGCTTCGAAGTATATACTGTCCATGCAGAGGCTTCTGGCTTCACCGCTCCTAAATGTGTTTCTACCCGTTCTTTTTTGCCGTCTGTTTGATCTATTTTGCTTGTTTGGTGGCAGTGGTTTCAGGTTCTTCATCTAATTCAGGGTTAATACCGAGTTCCCTTGCGAATTTGCAAGCTTCCTTGACAATAGAATGTGATTTTTTGCTGCTTTCGTATTTGCACATAAGCCGCAGCATCCAGTCCTCTGTACTAGATAAATACTTGTTCATTGATATAGCACAGTCTTATAGCACAGTTCTACATGCATCATTCCTCTTCCCCCATTACTTCTAGGTAACTACAGACGATCAACGTCTACTTTTGGGTGGTGCATGTTCTTAGATGTTAGTAGTTATTTTGTCTTCCTGTCCGAGCGTTGCATCTCTGTTAGATTCCAGTTAATGATATTAAAACTGTACTGGACTACTGGAAGTGTCAGGGTGTTAATCACTTCGATGCGGTTTTTAGAGTTGAGTTGAGTTTTTAGTATGAGTCTTATTCTCCTGTAATATTCTTTTCTTATTTTTTCCTTCATAGTAGCATGTTGTATACCATCTCCTTCGTTTATCCCCAGCTATTTATAGCTTTTTTGTGGGTCAAGCTTCTTGATGGTAGTGTCGGTATCTGTTTGCCTGAGCTTACCTCTTACAAAAGCCAAAATCCACCCCGATGCCATTGCTGAACTCTTAAACAGTTTTCTTAACAGCCTTACAAGCTCTTCGTCATTTCTAGCAAACAGCTTCAGATCGTCCATATAAAACAGATGGTTTACTATAATATTGTACACTTCGAACCCATACCCAGTGCTACTCCGTTTGAGAGTGGAATCAGTGCCATGCAAAAGAGTAATGGGGAGTGGGAGTCACCGTCAAAGATGCCTCGTTTGATGTTGATGTTGTTAGATTGGCTCATCCCATTACTATGGCTTAGAAGGAGACGTGTATTCCACTTGGCCATGCTACCTTGTAAGAATTTGGAGACGATAGGAGAGATCTTGTATATCTCAAGGACCCTGAGTAGTCAGTTATGTGGGACACTATCAAACTCTTTCCTGTAGTCTATTCATGCCTACTCAGATTCTTCCTTTTGCTCTGGCAATTCTCTACAATTATTTTTATTTATGAGTAATTGACCTTTGCATCCATAAGAATTCCTTTACAACCTTTTTGAGCGTGTGGAAGGATAAAGTTCTGTTCAAGGAAAGTGTATATTCTTTCAGTTAGTACCGATGTGAGGATCTTGTAGATAGTGTTGTGACATGTTATTGGTCGGTAGCTCTTTGGAGTTTTCGTGTCTTCAGTTTTGGCAGAAGGTATTATTATTGTTGTTGTTGTTGTTGTTGTTGTTCTTGTTGTTGCTATGTGATGAAACCTCACAGCTTATTTTCCTGGGTATGAAGGAAAGTGTCAGCTGTCCACAGCCAGCAGACTAACGTGGCACTTGTTTACTGGTCATGCTTCAAGAACCCTGCAAAAAATTCTTGCAGTTCCAAGTAATGCTGATTTTTTGTGTTCTACATTTACATTTGCACCAATCTTTTTCAGCCATGTTGGAAGTTGAGTGCTGATACTTCCAAGTGCACCAATTACTGTTGGTAAGCTTCGGTTGGTTAAAGTCCATTCAGTCAATTATTTTGTAATAACTATTTTACTGACATTGTCGGGATCGCGGCGGTGACATTTCTTTTGAATTACACCCACTTTTTTTCGGGGGCGGTGTAATTCAGTGATACCTATTTTACATTTGTGTGAAAACAAAAATTTTGTATATTTTGTAAAAAAAAAAAAAGTCGATATACGACAAAATAACACAAAAATCGACTGTGAACAGTATTCAGTCGACCCAGATTTAATTCCAAATATAGTCATGGCTAGAGTTAAAATAAATTTATTGACATAAAGCAATAGAATTCCTTGTTGCTATGACGACAGAAACACCTGCAAAGATACAAGTTGCAACAAAGACAATGACAACAACAATAACAATAACAGCAGGAACTGTAACGATAACGTGTTCAACAACAACAGCAGCAACAGAAACAGCAGAAGCAACAATAGCACCAACACCATCAACAACAACAACGATACAATTATCAGTAATAACAATACTATATTATTTACATTCGACGGATATTTGTCCTCATCTTGTTTGTTGTTAACACAAACGTATCGGCTGATATACCCTTCAGTCTACTTCAGGTGTCTTGGGGAAATTTCGAACCTGGGTTCTCATTCCTAAAGTATTATTATCACTGCTTGGAATCGAACTCGGAATCTTGGGGTTAGTAGCCTGTGCTCTTAACCACGACGCCATATGCCTGTGTATAATTACGGAGTGAATTTTAGGGCTTATAAATATAATATTTTTCTATCCTTCCTTAATACTGGTTCCCATATGCTGCTCATATCTGCACTAGGTCTGCTTAGGAGGTTGTTGTGCCCTAGCATATGTGCTGTTTGTTTTAGTTTTCGTATTTTCCAGTGGTGTTCTCTGTCTATTATTTTAACGTCATCTCACAAGGAGAGGTGGTCTCCATTTTTCCATACATGAGCTATACCCGATTTATCAATATCTCCTCGTGTCACAGCTTTGCGATGTTCGTCTACCCTTATTTTGAGGGTAACAATACTAATAACAGCAAAAACTATGGCAACAATAACAATATAAAAAACACAACTCTTTATCTTTTTTGAGGGCAGTTAACCAGGAGACCATGCATTCGGTGCAAGACCTGAAAGGTAAAGCCATCCAGTACAAAAATGATATTGTAAAACCAGGTGCTATATCCCTTAGTGAGTAGGAAAAATCTAACTCTAACCGAAAATCCATTGTTTATAAATGCGTTTCTCGCAAGTGGAGAAAACTTAAATTTCATACTTCGGCATCTGCTTGGTGGTCAAAGTAAACAGCCATATATCGGAACCATTTCGCATAGCAAGATCGGTCTGTCAGGGTTGTCCATTGTAGCCTCTTCTTACGTGCTGGCTCTCGAGCCAATAGTGCAGAAGTTCGAACAGTTGAGGGGCATCCCTTTCGATCTGGGCCAAGGTAGAGTTGTGTCGACGTACGAGGATGACGACACCGTCATGGTGTCGGAGGCCTCCGAAGTGGAGACGGTCGGTACTATTCTAAAGGAATACGAGTCGGTCGCAGGGGCCAAAATCAACGCCAACAAGTGGATGGGCTCGCGTCTGGACACCTGCAGAGGAAATTCGATACCGTCGGACGGCGTCGTTGGAAGCTGGACTGATGGACCAGTTAAGCTACTCAAGGTCTGGATCGGTCGATGTGACGAACTGGGACGAGGTGGAACAAGGTGGCCAGTCTTACCCAGAAATGGGCAGAGAGGAAGCTGTCTCTGAAAGGTTCCAGCGGAGGTGGCGAATGCCTACATCACTTCCGTCGCCATTTATCGCCTGACCGTCGTATCTTGCTCCGGCTACTGCTAGATCAGGCTGGAGCGTCTCTTATTCATTTTCTTAAGATGGCAGGAATGCATTCCAATGATCAGGCTGTCAGTCTGCTGCCAGCATCCTATGCGTGGCGGCTTATGCATGCCGTGGATTCTGATGCGCAGACATACGTTCAGGTTGTGCTATCTGCAACGATTTCTAGACAGTGAACGTGTGTGGTTTCCATCTGTGAGGCACATCTTTCCGCAGATCGTCTCCTTGACGCCTGGCGCCTGGAGTGTCGTCAGGTGCTCACAGCCCAGTACCAGTCGGGCAAAGGGATTGGTGGATGTTCCACTTCAGCAATAAATAGTTGATTAGTGGCAGAGAAGTACTTTGAGCGTTGATGAAGACGATCTGTTCCAGAGGACTTTCTGGTCGGGGACTATCATGGATAATTTCCAGATGCTTTGGCATGGCAGAGCTACCGAGGGGCGCTTCCAGTTCGAGATAACCTCTGCAGGCACAGATGTACTGTCGGACAGAATTGTCCGAGGTGCGCATAGAGCGATGAAATCGTTCCGCATACACTCGTTCAGTGTCCGGGCATTGCTAACTTGTGGAGATATGTCGAACAGCTGCTGTCGCGTGTGTGACGGATCCGTCTATCGGCCGAGTCTATAGTTATGATTGCCCCGCCGCCTTCCTTCAGGCAAGGTAGTTTTCCTTTGCCTGGTGACTGTAGTGAAAGAGGTTGTCTGGTGGACGAAACTGAAAGGCATGAGGACAGATACTTTCCTCTTTGGTAGAGCCTTCATCGAGTTTTTCAAGTTTCACTTGAAAAGGAAAGTGAGGGATGGAGAGGGAGGTACTGTCCTTGAGTGAATTAATTGAAAGGTGGGTGAACGTTACGAAAATGGTGAGAGTGGATGTTACCGCTATATGTGTATACCTGTGAGCCGGAAAGAGGAATTGGAGAGGGAACTTATCCTTGGTGTTCAATATCTTGGACGGTGGGGTTCCACGATTATCAGGAGGACCACATCACTATCATCCTTCCTTCCTTCCTTCCTTTTTACTGTTGTATATTATGATATTATGTATGCTTTCCCCCTTTCTTTATTTGATATCGTGTATGCTTTCTATTTATGTATTATTTTTTATTTCATTTTATTTCATTATATGTAAACACCCATACTTTATGTTTGTCTTTCTATTGTCCTCTTATCCTTCACCCTGGTAGCAAATAAATCAGCATCATCATCGTCGTCGTCGTCGTCGTCATCACCATCAATATTGGTTTAAAATTTTGGCTCAAGGCCAGTAATTACATCGACCTCAGAGTTCAAGTGGTTTTTATTTTATTGACCCCGAAAGGATGAAAAGCAAAGTCGTTTCACCGAAGTTGACTTTCTTTTTCATCCTTTTGGGGGCAATATAATAATACCAGTTTAGTACTGGGGTCGATGTAATTGACTTGACTCCTCACCGAAATTGCTGGTCTTGTGCCAAGATTTGAAATCAATATTATTAAGGCAGCGAGCTGGCAGAATCGTTAACATGCCGGGAAAATGCTGACTGGCATTTCGTCCGTCCTGACGTTCCGCGTTCAAATTTCGCCGAGGTCGACTTTGCCTTTCATCCTTTCGGGGTCGATTAAATAAGTACCAGTTACGCTCTGTGGTCGATATAATCCACTTAATCCCTTCCTCCAAATTTGAGGCCTTGTGCTTCCAGTAGAAAAGATTACTATTATAATTATTATTATTATTATTATTATTATTATCATCATCATCATTATAGATGTCGAATAGTATACAATATCGTAATGTTGTTGATTGAAGATATTGTGTCTACCGGGAGTTTTTACTGTTTGACAAGTCACAACAAGGACCTCAGACAGACAGTACTTTACAATATGCGTGCAGTTCCAAGTAATGCCGACTTTTGCAATACACCTAGATTGTAAGGTATTACTAAAGATTTTAGCGATCTCAATTCTCAGGTCTCCATATTTATCAACCTTTTCTCTTTCCTTCATGATGATATGTTGATCTCCTGGCACTGTCACGTCGATTATTAAGCACTCTTCATTGTCCCTCCTAAATGTTACTATATCCAGCTTTCGGTGCTCTAATACTTAGTCTGTCTGGAAGTTAAAGTCCCAGGGGGAGTTTTGCCTTCCCCCTTCCGTTCATTACCTTTTTCGGTGTATATTGGTACCAAGCACCCGTAACCTCATATCCATACTTACGACATATTATCCAATGGAGGTTTTGGGTTACCATTATTATTATTATTGTTGTTGTTGTTGTTGCTGCTGCTGCTGTTGTTGTTGTTGTTGTTGTTGTTGTTGTTGTTGTTGTTGTTGTTGTTGTTGTTATTATTATTATTATTATTATTATTATTATTATTAAGAGAGCAGCGCATGCCATCAAAGTGAGACTGGGGTAAAATATATGAAGCCCAGTATACCCATCATAACTACCCGTCTGATAAGGGTACACCAAGCACATGCATTACAACCATTTGTGCGAGACATGGTGATCTCATGTCAAGATAAATAGCACATAATAATTTCAAAAATTTCAGGTTTTGTGACTGAAACGAAAAAAACTCAGGATGGTCAATGCCTTTAAACTGGACAAATGGAAACTGTAGAAGCTCATCGGATGGACTGGGTTTGTAAGGTCAGTCAAGTCACGTATTATGCTTGAAAGTTAATAATACACGTATCTTTAATTAAATAATTAGGCAGTTCAGCTGATGGAATTGAATGAATATTCATCGCTAAAGCCGGTACAGAACCATTTAATATTTACTTGAGGCGTAAGTATTTGTATTAGAGAGAACATGAGTTTAGATGTGGTGTGCATATATGTGTACGAGAATGTGTGTGTATGCGCGCACGAGTGCATTTGAGGGAAATGGTGTTTAGATTTGATATGTGTATGAGATAAAACAAGTATACGTAAGAGAGGTTTGCTTGAAGACAGATGTCTCTCTGTGGAGAGTATGTGTGAGAGAAGATATGTACGAGAGCGGTGCATATCTGTAAGACAATGTACATCCTAGTTTAAACATCAAATCCGGCTGACGAGATTCAGATAGCATTACGATGAGATAAGAGCATATTTTGGTTTATTGGGACAGCATGGAGTCGAGGGTGTAATGATGGCATTGGTAATATGGTGGTGATGCGTTAGGGATAGTTGTGTTGATGTTG
>NC_142932.1:73845063-73860063 GCF_046866305.1 Octopus bimaculoides | reverse complement strand
CTTCATATCTTTAATTACTTTATCTACCAAGCTACTGTCTGTTCGGATAGCTGGTCCCTCTGCTGGATCCACAGTAGGCAGACTCTCCTTCTTTTATGTGTTCTCTACATTTAGCAGCTGTTCATAGTGGTACTTCAAACCCTCTTTCTTTACAGAATCACTAAGTACAAGTGAACCATCATCCATGTGAACGCATTCCTCTCCTACCACATTGCAATTTTCTAAGACATACTATCATGTAATCCGGAACACCTCAAACCTCTGGTCTTCACGCCGCATAACATTGGCAAACTTCTTCCCGTCTGCTTCTCTTCAAGCTAAATATATCTGTCTCCTAGATTCTCTTCTAGCTACCTATTATAATTCTCTGCTACCACCACTCTTCCAGTCCATCCAGGCCCATTTATTTGTTCTAATGACCTTATCTACTACACTGTTTCACCACCATGTCACCTTAGGTCTGGATGGAACTTTGCCACAGATTTGGTCAGTGGCTTCATTAAGTTGTCCCGCTGGAGCCGCTGGGTATCCTTGATGTAATATGTCTCTATCTCCCCCTCCTTCTCGTCAAATGTTTCAATTAGAACGTCTCTAAATCTCTGACTACTCAGGGGACCTTAAGCTTCCAGATCTTTCTTTACCAAACTGGTTTAGTTTTTAGCATCCTTCTAGCTCAAAGCCTGAAGTCACTAACAACTAACTATGTTGAGACGTGCACTCTTCACCTGGGAAGGTCTTTGCATTTACAAGCAACCAACTTTCCAGCTTTCTGGTAAGAATGTAGTCAATTCATAACCTTCAAGCACCCGATGGAAGTCATCCGAATGCTGCCCAACACACCCATTGAAGTCACCGGCCACGAAGAGAAGGACACTGTCATTTGTAGACGAGGTAGACCGCAAAAGGTGGCATAAAATCAGAGTGGCAGCCTCGGTTGAGGAGTGTAAGTAGAAGTAATAGTTGTTGCTCCACTTTGCAACACTAGTCTAAGTTTAATTATCCTATCACTCTGACTACCTCGATTGCCTTATCAACCCATTTCTCAGCAAGAAGTATGCACACGCCACTAGCCATTTGCTTACCCAGAAGATTTTATACTTATGTTCTTTGCCTGTGAGGAACCTGGCAGAAGCTCCCCTCCACCTTAGCTCTTGGATGCAACACACATCAATACGTCTTCGCTCTAGCATCTCAACAATCTCATGAACGATGAAATGGCTACTTTGTTGCATGGTCACAGTACTGGGGTAGAGATATATCTGTTCATAGGCAAAAATGAAACAAATACGAGAGAAACAAAACAAGGAAGCATTAAAAAAACCGGCACGTTTTTACTAGGATTACTTAATTCAAATAATATTTAGCCAAATGGCTGCACTGTAGCATGATCCCAGTAATGGGAAAAAGATATATCTGTTCATAAGTAAAAATGGGACTAATACGAGAGAAACAAAACAAAGAGGCAAAAAGGGGCACGTTTTTACTAGGATTAATTATTTTAAATGATATTTAATACTCAGGCATGGTAGAACAAGTTAAATTAAATAGCATGACGTTAAAATTAAAAGCGAGGAAAGAAAAACGAAGCGTCGCTTATCTGAACATATCTTCTTCGTTCACAACAGACCAGAGTGAGTCAGCAAAGCAAGCGAGACGATATTTATGAGGAGGACGCCAAGAAATAAGATACAACTATTGAGTCGGAAGTCTATAAGGTTATGCTGATCAGGAACGACCAATCGCTACTCTGTTGCATGATTACAGTACTGTGGGGGAGACATATCGCTTCATAAGCAAAAACGAAATTAATACGACAGAAACAAAACAAAGACCAAAAAAAAAAGGTGCGCTTTTACTCGGATGAGTTAACTTAAATAATATTTAGTCAAATTGTTGCACTGTGGCATGGTGACAGTAATGGGTGAGAGATATATTTGTTGATAGCGAAACAAAAAGAAGCAAAGAATTAAAAAAAGGACACGTTTTTACTAAGATTAATTAACTTTAATAATATTTAAAATTAGGCATGGTAGAGCAAGTTAAATTGAATAAGATGACGAAAAAAGAAAACGAATTTTCGTTTTATCTGAACTTGTCTTCTTCATATTATTATTTTTTTTAACTTTTGTATGCTATGTATACATGTTCCTTCTCTTTCAGTGCATACAGCGTATACTTGTTTTTCTTTCTTTCTTTCTTTCTTTCTTTCTTTCTTTCTTTCTTTCTTATAATTTCAATATATCTATAAAACCCAACACTTTATGTCTGTCTTTGTATTGTCCCCGTCATTATTATTATTATTATTATTATTATTATTAAGCCGACAAACTGATAGAACCGTTAGCACGCTGAACGAAATGCTTAGAGGTATTTAGCTCGTCTCTTTCTGAGTTCAAATTCCGCCGAGGCCGACATCGCCTTTCATCCTTCGGAGTCGATAAAATAAGTACCAGTTGAACACTAGGGTCGATGTAATCAACTCATCCCTTCCCCCAAAACTGCTGCCCTTGTGACAAAATTTGAAACCATTATTATTATTATTATTATTATTATTATTATTAGCTTTTTTTCTTCTTAGAATTGTGTTTCCATTTCTTGCCGAGTGTCTTCCCGATACCTAGGGCAAAGAAATTCATTGTATGCATTGGTAAGCCATGAAAATAAACACACCAGATTGTTAATTTACAACGTCATATGATAGAAAAAGGAAAGGAAAAACAAAAGAGGGAAAAAAGAAAAAAAAAAGAAGATAGAAAAAAGGATAAAAAGATGAGTGAGAGAGCAGCACACGCCATTAAAGTGATGCTGGGGTAAACGTATACCCATCATGACCACCCGTCTGGTACTCCAGACATGCATCACAATCATATGTGCGAGACGTGGTGATGTCATATCAACATAAACAACTCATGAGCTTGCAAGTGTCTCCCAATTAGAATTTTTTCAAGTCAAGTAATCCATCCCGCCCAAAAGATCCCTGAATAAGAGTTGTTTAAGAAAGATGAAGGAAAAACCCAAGTTTCCAGGGGGTAAATTATTCATTTCCCAAAGAATCTCTCTCAACACATGTCTATGATGTTCCCCCACTACTTCTGCCCGTAATCAGAGATGTACATATTGTCAGCCACTAAGGGACATGCTCAGCTGGTTTAGGTCAGACAACTGACAAGTAAATCAGTGGTATTGAGCAGAATATTTGCTGTAGCCCATTTTTTATACCAAGACAAAATATGTACATGTTAACACTTTCAATCAGTTTAGATCAGAAACCATGAGAGCTACTGCCTGGTATAGCATCAGGGCATTTATTATTATTATTATTATTATTATTATTATTATTATTATTATTATTATTATTATTATTATGGTGGCGAGGAGGTAGAATCGTTAGCGTGCTGGGCAAAATGCTTAGCGGCATTTCGTCCGTCTTTACATTTTGAGTTCAAATTCTGTCAAATTCGACTTTGCCTTTCATCCTTTCGGGGGTCGATAAAATAAGAACCAGTTGAGTACTAAGGTCCTTGTAATCGACTTAGCCACCCCCAATTCAGGCTTTGTGCCTATAATAGAAAGAATTATCATTATTATTATCATTATTATTATTATTATTATTATTATTATTATTATTATTATTATGTTGTTTTTTTTCTTCTTTCTTCAAATTTTCTTCCATTTCGCGCCGAGTGTTTTCCGTGCACCTAAAGCAGAGAAACTCATTGTATGCATTTCCAGTTTACACACGCAAATTCACAGGTAAAATATGCATTTAACAAAAAAAAAAATTAATTCATGAATGGATGTTGTTTTCACAGCGATAATGCTCTTCTCAGTACATGAGTCGTTCCAGTTAACACGATTTTTTGCACTTCCTGTAGGGATGGTAAGCCTGGTATCATTTTCAAATAGGTTTCAGTACCTTTTTGTATCATTCCTAGAGATCCTACAATCACTGGTACGGTAGTCGCCTTGAGGTGCCACATTTTTTCAATTTCTATTAGCAATTTACTGATCTTGTCAAATTCTTTCGCCGCTATATTATAATCACAGGGAATACTCATACCAATTAATAAACACGTCATCTTTGTCTGATCTTTTATAATAATATCCGCTGTTTTCCTCAGCAGAAGATAGAATTTCACGGAAGCACGCTGTTCCTTCGTTTCAGCCATCGCAAAAATTGATGAACTGGGGAGAAGAACTGCAAAACAAAGACGCACCACGTGACAGTACGACTTCAATCGATGACGCCGGTTGGCAGACTGATGCCTGAAGGTTGCATCAAGTGGCTTCTAGCGGCGGAAGCCCGAACTACAATGGGGTTGTCCCACAGAGAATGTTCTCGGTTACTTTTGGTTACCCCCTCGTATATATATATATATATATATATATATATATATATATAGGTTCAAAAAAGGAAAAAAAGACAAAAAGGAAAAAGACAAATAAGAAACAACAACAAAAAACAACAACGTGAGGACGAGATACAGATTGTGTTCTAGACGCTCGGGAAAGGAAAGAAAGAGAATTTGAGGTTTCGAGCGGAGCTCTTCGTCGGAAATAAAGAAAGTCCAAAGAAGGGAAAAACGGAGGAAGAAAAAATCGCCACCGATATCCACGAGGTTACATTGTGGAAGCTATATATGTATGTGGAAGCCATATATTGTTGTATTTGGGGATGGTCATGTTGCCAGTTTAGCCAATAAAAACACACGCACTATATATTTGGTGTTAATTTGCTTCAGTTTTATTTTACATTTATCGTATTTCGGCCAGAGTTCTTTCGTCACACTTCTGTGACCTCATCAGTGGTCCTTTGCTTTCTTCTTTCCTATTTGTATGTCTTTCCTTACTAACGATCAGCCATTTTGTATTTTGTATTCCTATTGTATGTGTCTTTATTTGCGCATGCGTATCCCCATATGTGTCTATGTTTAGTAAATGCGTGTGTGTATATGGGGAGTGCCTGTATTATCTGTATCTCCTGTTTATACACGTTCGTTTAATTTGTTTTTATTTATTTGTTCATGTGTTTATGCCTACTTATTATCATTTTTTCTATTCTTTCTTTTTTTTTGTTTGTATTTAATTTAATTTTTAAAAACTTTGTTAACGAATATAGTTATTTAATTCCATTTGTTTATCTGTGTATTGTATTATATTTTGTTCATATTATTACCAGTTTATGGGGATTTTATTCTGTCATATGTTGTAGTGTGTTGGGGTGTGTGCTAGTGTTCCATTCCAGTTTGCTATTCAGGCTAGGTTTATCTTCTATTATGTGTGTAGCTTCTGTAATTTGTCTAAGCGTTGCGTCTGTCCTATGTGTGGACAAGATTTTAACTTCTATGTTGTTGAGTGAGCCTCTGTGTTCCTGCTCAGCGTGCTGGTACAGAACTGATGAGCTCTTCTCTTCCTTAAGTTCCCTCCAATGCCTCATTTACCCGCTCTCCTATGCTCCGTGCCGTTTCCCCATAAGTACGTAGTTGTCTTGTTACTGCATCGTCCCTTGTACATCTTATACTATAGGCTACATTTCTGGCTTTACAGTTTGGTTGTGGGCTAAATCTACATACAGTACAGTTCCTATCAGTACAGGGGGTTCTACTAAAAGGGTAGGTTCTACCGATAAGGGATTTAATAGGGTGGCCTGGCCTTTCAACAACCATTATTCTTAGCTTAAATTTGTCTAGGGCCCTTCTAAAGCGGTATGCCTGTTCGCCTCTAGGAGTGGTGTCGATGAACATGACGCTCTGGTATTTGTGGCTAACATACCATGAGTTGGCCTTCCCTATTTTCTTCTTAATCCTTTCAATGGTGTTCCATGACTTGTTCCTATAAAGTGGGCAAATCCCATTCCTATCGTTACGTTTGATAGTTTCAAATTTCCTCATAGCTCCTTTGTATACTCTCATCCTTTCTTTATGACTGTTACCTGAGAACTGCATATATATATATATATATATATATATATATATATATATATATATATATATATATATATATATATATATATATATATATTAGTGGGCTTGTCTGCTTAGCCTTTGACGGCCCGACCATATGACCGGATGTACTAGGTTGCATTGTATGAGTAGCACTCGAGAGCAGCCTCACACACACACACACACACACACACACACACACACACACACACACACACACACACACACACACACTCACTCACACACACTTACATACGTACATACGTACTTACATTAGGCTTCTCAAAACCAGAAAGGAGAAAGCTGATTCGGAGATTACAGATCCAGTCCATCACTGGAACAGTCAAAATTTGTAAAAACTTTCCAAATGTTTATCATTTAAGTATATATGCGTATGTCTAGGCATGCAACTATATACATGTGCACATACACTAACTTCAAATGCTGCACATATACACACATAGATGCAAACATACCCTGTTGATGTTACTGAAATTCCAATGACGGAGCCTTGAATCTAGGTTACAAATCGGATCCTTCTCTGTTGGTAAGAAATCTTGAAATTAAACTGATTAATGACATACATACATACATACATACATACATACATACATACATATAATGTGTGCGTGCTAATGTGTGTATGTATATAAATGCATATGATTGTGTGTGGGAGTGTGTGGGGGGGGGGTGCGCGCGTGTATTGATATAGATTTTTATTGAAGCTGAAAATCTCCACAAACTGTTACTCTGAGCTTCTAGTCAGTGGTCATCAGAGAAGTTAATTTTTAAAATAATACAATCGTTTATAAATGTTTAGAAATACTGCAGTGATAATTATTTGGGAAATCATCAAACAAACATTTAAACGTAATTGGTCACGGTGTTAGGACATCTCAAAATCTAAGGCAATCTGAACTAAAACGGTTGACCATAAGCAATATCATAAAAAATAAACGAGTAAAGTTGAATAAATGTCAAAAGCATAACTGGTCTATGTGCATGTTGACAGACATAACATTTGCAACAAAGATATTCCAGTACAGTTTTTTTTCACCTTTTGCCCGCATGAATTCACATATACACACATGCGCATACACACGTGTATGTCATTATTCAGTCTTATTTCAAGATTTCTTGTCAATAGAGAAAGAGCTGGTTTCTAATCTAGATACAAGACTCCTTCATTGGAATTTCAATATCAACAGGGTATATTTTTATGTATGTATGTATGTATGTATGTATGCATGTATGTATGTATGTATGCATGTATGTATGTATGTTTATATGTGTGTATACGTGCAGATTTGTATGCTTTGTTTTATGTATGTCTTCTCATGCATACACTTGCATATCTAGACATGCTCATATATACTTAAATGATAAACTTCTGGAAAGTTTTGTATGTATATATATATATATATATATATATATATATATATATATATATATATATATATATATATATATATATATATATGTATGTATGAATGAATGTATTATGTATATGTGTATATATATATATATATATATATATATATATATATATATATATATATATATATATATGTATGAATGTATGTATGTATATATATATATATATATATATATATATATATATATATGAAAGAAGGTTTGAAAATGCACTTATTTTAAAGATATTTGTTTACTAACCGGTTTCACTTTTTTAGAAAAAGATTATCAAAAGTCTTTGAGAATAATAGAAAATGTTAAAAAACAGTTTGAGTATTAAAATGCATATATACATTCTTTGATGATAATAAGACGAATATATTTAAAGTATAAAGCTACGAATGGAAAATCATCCATGAGTTACGAAACAATCATGACATCACAATCAAAGAAGCAGATAAGGGTAGCAATGTCGTCATTATGGATACAGAGCAATACAAAAACTCTGTATCTCAACTCTTACAAGACACTACATACTATGAAAGAGTAGTCAACTACCAACAAACAAGAACAATGACCAAATTAAACACACTCATTTGCCAACATCGAAACAACTTAACAACAAAGGAATGCGACTACCTAACAAACTTTAATTGCAAAACCAGCAGCCTCTATGGACATCCAAAATCCACAAGAGCAAAACTATTTCTGAAGCTTGCAAAAAGTCCACTTCCACCTGCATCACTGTACCACATCCCACTGATCTCAAACTAAGACCAATTGTGGCAGGCCCAAACTGTGAAACACACAGATTAAGCAACTTTATCGATATCCTCTTGAAACCAATACTTCACCACATACCAAGTATTGTTAGAGATGACCTGGACCTACTAAATCATCTACCCAAACATACCGATAAAGACATTTTCATTGTTTCCTTTGATGTAATAAATCTTTACACTACGATCCCACATCAATATGGACTGGAAGCCATTAAATTCTGGCTAGAAAAATACCCCAATGAGATCCCAGAAAGAATAAAAAAAGAATTCATCATCGAGGGCCTTAAGTTTATCCTTCAAAACAATTTTTTGAATTTTAATGATAACACCTACAGACAGGTATCAGGGACTGCAATGGGGACTAAAGTTGCCCCTACATATGCAAACCTGGTGATGGCCTACTTAGAATTGCAGATCTACGACAAATCCAAAACTAGATATGGCCTGTCTTTCCACCAATACATGTTGAAGAATTGGAAACGTTACTTGGATGATTGCCTCATACTATGGTCCCAGACACTCGACCAACTCTTTGACTTCAAAACCCTAATCAACAGTGTCAACAACCATATCCAATTTACAATGGAATACAGTCAAGACCAACTTCCTTTTCTTGACATTCTCATTATAAAAATAGGTACCAGCATTGAGACTGATATTCATTACAAACCGACTGATTCCAAGCAATACCTTCTGTTCACCTCCAATCACCCAAAACATACAAAGACAAACATTCCCTTCAACCTTGCGAGAAGAATTTGCACAATTGTCTCTAATTATAGAACTCGAAATAAAAGACTCGAAGAACTAAAGGCAATTCTTCTCGAAAGACATTACCCAGCATCATTAGTTGACAATGGAATAGAACGGGCCAAGACAATTGCTA
Source organism: Octopus bimaculoides (assembly GCF_046866305.1). Taxonomy (NCBI): domain Eukaryota; kingdom Metazoa; phylum Mollusca; class Cephalopoda; order Octopoda; family Octopodidae; genus Octopus; species Octopus bimaculoides. The sequence continues at coordinate 73,851,040 of NC_142932.1, read as the reverse complement.
CCCATGACCTGCGAAAACCGAAACACATACACGGCACGTTAAATAGTCTCCCATATCTCTCAACACACAATCCTAGAAATGCAGAAGCTTACACAATAATATACAAAAACATCCCACTATTGAATCAAGACCCACGTCTAAAAAGAGTACTCGCAATCCATAAAATAATAAAAAGCAAAAGACAACCCAAATCCCTAAAAAACCTACTCACGAATGCAAAATTGCCCAACACAAGCCCACCACCTACCGTCAAAAAATGTGGTCGTTCCAACTGCAGGACTTGCATCCACCTCATGGAAGGAACAACGTACAGATTCCAGTCGGGACACACTTTTGTCATAAAAAATAACTTCACCTGCGCATCAAAAAATTTACTTTATGCCATAAGGTGTGAAGGGTGCCACAAAGAATACATAGGGCCAACGAGCCTTACTCTCAAAGAAAGGATGACAGTCCACCGCCAACAATTGAGGGATCCCACCGCAAGACAAATACCACTCAGTGGGCACTTAGATCTCTGTGCACAAAACAAGTCCCCCAAATTCCTAGTTTTCCCATTATACCAATGCTCAGACAACACCACTGACCAAACACGAATAAATAGGGAAAATAATCTTATTCAAAAATACAGACCACAGCTCAACATAAGCCCCCTCCCCAGGTGCACACCCAAAACAAAAACACACAGATACGCAAAATCACACACACACAAATACAATGCAAACCTCCGACACGAACACACTTACACACATATACACACACACACACAATCACAATATCTCCACACTAGAGCACAAACCCACATACATTTCAAGAAAAAACACATGCATATATACACTTATAATACAATTGTAGCAACCACAACCAACACCCATACACACATACGTAAACAGGTACATGCACACACCTACACACCACTCCGGCAACTACAAATCATATTCACACACGCATATTTGCATACATATGTACACACACATACAAACACCATACGCCCGTTCCCCAGTAAAAATGTCACACACACACTCAAAAGAAAAACACACACAATACAATCCCAACAATCACAACAAACACTCACAAGCACACATGCACAGAAGCATGCACACACAATGACACACCTCCCCGACAAATATAAGCCACATAGACGCACTCACACAAACACACCCACACGTATACACACACATACTGCACTAACAATACAAACAAAACTAATCACTCACAATTACAGTGCACGCACACATGTACACATATACACCAGGAAACTACATAAACCATACCCACATACACACATACACACACATACAAACGCATACCCAGTACCAACATACACGGAACACACATGCACACACATACACATCACTGGATAAACTCAACGTACACGGACACCTAATAAATACAACACACACATACATGCTCACACACACATGCACCCTCATGCACACACATACAGTTGCTCCCTCACACACACACGCCCCACAAGGACAATTCAAACACAAACATACTTAGAGACACACACAAACTCACGTACACACACATAACACCCCCACCAACACACAACACAAATAGACATACGCACACATACAGACATACACATACATATGAACCATCACACACACATACGGTTGCTTACACACACACACACCACAAGGGTATTTAAAACAACACACTCACTCAGACAGAGAGACACACACACACTCCCACAAAACACTCCCACGCACACACACAGATGCACACATACATACACACACAGACGCACACATACGTACACACCCTCACACATACATACGGTTGCTCTCTCTCACACACACACACACCACAAGGACGATTAAAACAACACATACATACTCAGAAAAATAGATATACGCACACTCTCACGTACACACACCTAACATCCCCACCGACACAAAAAACACACAAACACACATACACACGCACTCACAAACGCACTCACGCACACACACGAACAAACACATACACACACATGCGCACACACAACACCCTAACAAATATTAATCACACACATACACACTCACACAAACGTGCACACACATACACACACCATCCTACCATAGATAAAACACACACATACTTATATACACATGCCACACACGCACACATACAGACATACACATACAGATATACACATACATATGAACCATCACACACATACGGTTGCTTACACACACACACACACCACAAGGATATTTAAAACAACACACCCACTCAGACAGAGAGACACACACACACTCCCACACTTACACAAAACACTCCCACGCACACACACAGATGCACACATACATACACACACACCCTCACACATACATACGGTTGCTCTCACACACACCACAAGGACGATTAAAACAACACATACATACTCAGAAAAATAGATATACGCACACTCTCACGTACACACACCTAACATCCCCACCGACACAAAAAACACACAAACACACATACACACGCACTCACGAACGCACACACGCACACACACGAACAAACACATGCACACACATGCGCACACACAACACCCTAACAAATACCAATCACACACATACACACTTACACAAACGTGCACACATATACACACACCATCCTACCATAGATAAAACACACACATACTCATATACACATTCCACAATAAACTCTGGGACCAATAAAAACGGCACACACATACACACACACACACACGGACACAAACACACATATATACACACACACATAGGGATGTGCACAAAACCAGTCCCAAAAACCAGTGAACCATGACAGACTAGCTCACAGACCAACCAAAAATCAAAAAATCCCTTTTAACTCTTCCTTCCTCCCACCCCAGCTAGCCAGTCATATTGTCTCTTAAGACAGCAAACATTCCCTCAATACACACAAGAGAAAAAAGCTAGGTCAGTTCCTCCTCAACTTTTTGCGAACTCTTAAATATATTTCCTGGGTATATATATACATATTTTACCAAATCCTTTTTGTTATAACAACGTTGTAAACTGTTTCTAACATTTTCTATTATTATCAAAGAATATGTATGTGTGTATTTTACCATATATGTATTTTCATACTTACACTGTCTTTAACATTTTCGTCTTATTATCAGAGAATGTGTGATAATCCGTATGTAACGCTACAAAGCTCATACAAAGATTTATACTTTAAATATATTCCTCTTATTATCATCAAAGAATGTATATATGCATTTTAATACTCAAACTGTTTTTTAACATTTTCTATTATTCTCAAAGACTTTTGATAATCTTTTTCTAAAAAAGTGAAACCGGTTAAGTAAATAAATATCTTTAAAATAAGTGCATTTTCAAACCTTCTTTCATATATATTTCCACTCGTACGGTATTCCACAACTTTACTTTATTATTATTATATATATATATATATATATATATATATATATATATATATATATATATATATATATATATATATATATATATATATGTTTGTATGTATATGTAAGAATATTATATGTATGTAAGTATAAAGAGCTTTACCCAGACGCTATCTCATAGCAAAATTGGCGTATAAACAAAACACATACACTATACTATATATACGACCGATAATGTTTACATTACTAGAGCTGCTTTTAGTTCGTATTTTTCATTTTCTTTCACATGTGTTGCGCCGCAGCACATCAACAAATAGACTTCACTCCATTTGCACATAAGTCAGACCAGCGATTCACTTCGTCTTGAGATGGTCCGAGTATTTGGTATTGATAAGCTTAATAATGGCGAAATATCGGTATCTACTATTCTCCGTGATTCCGTGGTGAGTTGTCTCGCCTGGTTTATGATGTTCAACTGTTTTTAACACTCAGTGTCGTGTGGAGAGCTTTCCCCAGACGCTATCCCGCAACTGACTTGGCGTATAAACAAAAAGCATGCACTATGTATGTGCGACTGATAATGTATGCATGTATGTATGTATGTTATCAATCAGTTTCATTTCTGTATTTCTTGTCCATAGAGAAAGAGCCGGACTCTAACATAGATTCAAGGCTCCTTCATTGGAACTTTTATCAACATCATCTAGGTATTTGTGCATATGTGTGTGTGTGTGTGTGTGTGTGTGCAGTATTTGGTGTTAGTGTATGCGCAGATTTGTATGTTTGTTTTATGGATGCGTTTTTATGTATATATTTTCATGTCTAGATGCATGCATATGTATTTATGTGCTAAATTTTTGGAAAGTTTTACATATCTTTACAGTTCCATTGATGGCTTGAATCTGTAGTCTTCTAATCAGCCATTTTCTTTCAGGTTTTGAGAACACTAATTTTTCCAGGTTTTTGTTGAGGCAGTTCGTTACATATCCCAATGCCCCAACAATCACGGGTATGAATCTGAACTTGTAGTCTGGGTGGAGTATCTGCAAATTTCTCAGTAGCTTGGCGTAGTTGTTCTCTTTTTCTCTAATCTTTAGCGTGATGTTGACATCCGCAGGACAGCTGATTTCTACTACTGTACACAGTTTCTCTTCTTTGTCCCAGATTACTATATCCGGTCTATTATGTCTGCATTTTATTGAGGTTTTTATTGGGACATTCCACCAATACTCTTTCATATTGTGAGTGGTAATGGCCTCTACCTCATTATGGGTTTTCATCTCCTTAGCCCCGGGGTTATCCTGTCGGCGGATTTCATTGTACAGTTCTTGGCCACAACATCATGTCTCATAGGTAGGTAATACCGTGATGACATTTTTGGACAGCTGCTAATGATGTGGGTGATATCTTCGATACTGATTCCACAGAGTCTGCATCGATTATTACACTGTGGCGCTTTGCCCTCCTCTCTGTCCCGTTTGTTTATAAGGAATTTGGCTGCTATTTCTTGTTCTTGAATAGCAAAAGCATACCCTTCAAAGTGAGAGTTGGTGACCCGATTGTTTATGTATGTATGTATGTATTCTTTATTCTTTTACACGTTTCAGTTATTTGACTAGTCCATGCTAGAGCACCACCTTAAAAAGTTTTTTAGTCGAAGAAATCGACCCAAGGACTTATTCTTTGTAGGCCTAGTACTTATTCTATCGGGCCCTTTTGCAAAACTGCTAGGTTGCTGGGGCGTAAACACACCAGCATCGCTTGTCAAGCAAACACACACACACACACACACACACACACACACACACACACACACACACACACACACACACACACACACACACATATACGACAGGCTTCTTTCAGTTTCCGTCTACCAAATCGACACACAAGCCTTTGCTTGGCTCGAAGCTGTAGAAGAAGCCACTTTCCCAAAGTGCCATGCAGTGGGACTGAACCCAGAACGATGTGGTTGAGAAGCGAACTTCTTACCACACTACTGCACCTGTATGTATGTATCAATTTAATACACAATCAAAAGAGTTACTAATAGTTACACGATTTTATGGTACTTTAACTAGGTATGTTTATAAAATATGCCATGTATCTCCAAGCAATCTGTCAAGCCTTGTTTATGTGTTAGATAAATTTTATAAACAGGGACGCTGGACAGTGACAAAATAACCAAAACGAGAAGAAAAATAGAAAGAGGAGAAAGAAACGAAAGCAAGAAAACCAATATCCCTGTCCACCCTGATTGCAGAAACCACGATTAATGTAGCTGATACAGAACAAAATAACAAAATATTCCTTCCTTTTACTTGTATCAATCATTTGACTGCGGCCATGCTGGATGCCGGGTGGAAAGGTCTTAATCGAACAAATCGACCTCAGGACTTATTTTTAAGCCTATTACTTATTCTATCGGTCTCTATAGCTGAACTGCTAGGTTACGGGGACGTAAATACATCAGCATCAGTTGTCAAGTGGTGATGGTGGGGGAAACAAACACTTACATAATGAAACACACACACAGGTACATATATACATACTAGCAGCTGAGCCCGGTTTCACTCGGTCGGTTTGGATGATGTGGCTGTAAAACCTGCTCTGTGTAAGCATTTGACTTGT
>NC_142932.1:73840063-73842563 GCF_046866305.1 Octopus bimaculoides | reverse complement strand
TGGCCGTTGACTGCTCATGAGCCCTGCCGCCCTTTGACAGGTCTTATTTTCCGTCCTGCAGGGTGTTCAACAATCACTCTCCTCACCAAGCAAGCTTGGTGGGGTTGCCAATTTAGTCATAAACGACCCGACCATGCAACAGGTTGTATTAGGTTACATGTTACCAGTAGCGCCTAAGAGCGACCTGACATAACACACATACCTACCTACCTACCTACCTACCTACCCACCTACCTACCTACCTACCTACCTACCTACCTACTTACCTACCTACCTACCTACCTATATATCTACATACATACATACAAACATACATACATACTTACTTACATCACTGGAACTATAAAAATCTGTAAAACTTTTCAGAGGTTTATCATTTAAATACATATGATCATGTCTAGATATGCAACTATATGCATGAGAATACACATATAAAACCTACACATCTGCACATGCATACATACATACATACAAATATACCCTGTTGTTGAGGTTGAAATTCCAATGAAAGAGCCTTGGATCTAGGTTAGAAAGTGCTTCTTTCTCTATTGGCAAGAAATCTTGAAATAAACTGAATAATGACATACATGCATACATACATACATACATACATACATACATACATACATACAAACGTGCATACGTACATACAGTCTCTCCGATACATGCAAGACTATATTTTCCGATGTTTCCTTTCTTAATTTAAGATATTAGGGTATGGTTTGAGAAAAATTTGGCCGCTATATCAAACATGTTGACCACCCACACAGAGGTCATCCCTCGTCGGCTAGAAGTAAACTTTCTTGTTGCTGTATATTCCCAGATCAGTCACAATCGAACAAAACTATGATAACAGCATTCCTGTCGTGATAATCTCTTTATTGTGTAGCAGGAACTATATTGCTTAATATGGCCTTATCTTTAGAGGTGTTTTCTATTATAACTTCGGGCCGACTGGAGCTTTGTGAGTGAATTTGGTCGGTGGAAATTGAAAGAAGCCCGTCGTATATATAAATATTTATATATAGCTATGAGAGTGTCTTTGTATCTGTGTTTGTACCCCACCACCGTTTGACAACCAATGCTGGTGTGTTTATGTGACCGTAACTTAGCGGTGCAGCAAAAGAGACCGAAAGAGTAAGTACCGAGCTTAAAAATAAAAAAAGTAAAGGGATCGATTCGTTCAGCTAAAAACTCTTCAAGGCCGCTGTCTAATGACTGAGACAAGTAAAAGATATAAGATAATAAAGACATTTAAATAAAATATTTTTGTTACGATCTTTTTTTGTTAGTTAAAATTGTAACTATTTTTTGCAACGTTTTTCCTGCGACTTAACAAACAACTGAAGTCAACACAACTGCTTCTCTAACCATAGATTGACTAAAATTTAGGACTATGTCAATCCAAGAAATCAATAGGATGATAGTATGAAGGAGCTGGATTAAACAGTAGCACGTTGGGTTAAATTCCTAAACATTCAGAGTTCGAATCCCACTGAGTCTAATTTGATTTTCATCTTTCTAATTTTGCTGATATAAATATCAGTAATTTAATGTTTCAAGGAAGTCTACTAAAACTGATACCCCTACCAAAGTGGCCCTTGTGACCAGTTAAACCATAACATTACACCAAACCGTTATTAAAGAAGCATAAATGATATCACTCTGCCGGATAGAAATAGCTGGCATAACTCCCATGAATCACATACCAGTGCCATAGAAAAGGAAGCACATACAGGACAATGTAGTCTAGATAGATTAGCTTTGGATAATTGACGGGATAGTCAATGCTATCTAGGGACTAAAGGACAACACTGACTATTGCAGCTATGGAAGAATTTTATAATGAGCATGAAGCAGATAATAATCACGTGTATGTGTGTCTTAGTATATACAAACATACATATACAAACACATAGATACATACATACGTACGTGTGTGTGTGTGTGTGTTGTGTTTGTGTGTATATATATATATATACATGCATGTATGTATATATATATATATATATATATATATATATATATACATATATATCTACATGTGTGTGTATATATGTATATACATACATATATTCATATACATTTAGATTCGTATGTATACATGTATATGTATATGTGTATATATATATATATATATATATATATATATATATATATATATATATATATATACATGTATATATATATATATACATACACACTCAAAGAAGATATTTGTATGTGTTTGTATGTGTGTGTGAGTATACATACTCATACATACATGTCCACGCGCGTAAACACACACACATTTATATATATGTGTGTGTGTGTGTGTGTGTGTGTGTGTGTGTGTGTGTGTGTTTATATATAAGGAAGACAATGAACACAAAATGAAAGAATACAGAAGACATGTTTTAATAAATGCGCTACTCTATTGCTTAAAAAGAAGTAAATGAGCCATATCGTTTCGGACGCTGGTTCTTCATCAGAAGAAAGATACAGAAGAACATTAAAGGGA
>NC_142932.1:73800063-73835063 GCF_046866305.1 Octopus bimaculoides | reverse complement strand
GTTTTGAAAAATGTGTTGTTTATAATAATGATGTTATTGGCTGGGTTATTAGAGGCATTGAATAAAATGCTTTGCAATATTCGTTTTAATTCTATATGCTTCGTGTTCAAATCCCGCCGATGTGAAATTTGTCTTTCATTATTTCGGGATTGATAAAAAAAAAATACCGATTCATGACTGTGCATTGGTGGAACTATAAGAACATCAGTCAGAATGGCTTGCGATATTTGTTCCGGTTCTTTGTGTTCTGTGTTCAAATCCCATGATAGTAGACTGAATCCCTCACTCAGTTTAACACCACCACCTGACACCTTGAGGGCCTTTGGTGGTGTCCACTCTTTTGCAGGCATTCGGGTCAGGTTACCAGTTTGAGGATACCCTCCTTCCCTCCCTCCCACCAGTCTTAAACGCTCTGAAAGGGTCATGTACACTACCATCCCTTTCGAGTGAAAGATAAAAGTAAAAAAAGCCGTTGAATATTTTCTTCTAATTGTTTAACTTTCAAACAGTTTTTAAAAAAGATGTTTACTTTGATTTTCAGTGTACCAGCAGATCGTGAACCATTGTGTGTGTTAGAGTATAATTTGGGAGATATTTGACTGCTATTTCTAACTGTTAAGTTACCGTATAGACCAGTGATTCACAATTTCTGTTGTCGTTGGTGTTTTTGTCTTACTTCATGGTAAAGCTGTTTTCATTTATGATGTCTTTCTAGCTGATTTGAAGGAGACTTAGCAGTTATTTGTAGGGCAAGTAAACACATATCTCTCGTATGTACGAATATGTGTTTGTACGTAATATTTGTAGCAGTCGATATATGTCAAAAGAATTTTTTTATGTAATGTATAAAATACTAATAAGCCTAAATTTCCTCATACAAAATCAAAGTGGTAAATGATAAATATTAGCGAATTAATTTTATGATAAGGAATGTTTTCGTGATTTTAAAAAATTTCTCAATTGTTGTATGCAAATAATTATTTAAGTGGTAAAATATATTTACTTCACAAACAGCAACTGAAAGTTTTTGTAAGCTTACCCGCCTCAAAAAAGTAGTTTCAAGTATTTGAAACAGGTTTACAGCAGAACTTACTGTTTTATTGTTCGAATGTTTTAGCAGATCTCTCGTTATGTTTATTACATTTCCCTTCGTTCTTCCAGTCTCTCTGCCTTCATCTTTTTCTTTTCAATGCAGTCTATTGTATTTGAGAGTGAAATATTCATAGTTATTTTCTTCAGTGACGTACGAAGAAAACAAAACTCAAACAAAACTATACATTTTAACACACGCACACAAACGCGCACACAAACGCGCGCGCACACACACACATGCAACGGGCTTCCACACAGTTTCAGTCTAGTAAATCTCAGAAGGCTTTGTACAGTTAGAAATTTTGGTAGATGATAACTGATTAAATAGCTGTGCAGTGAGGTCGAGCTAAGAACCACAAAATTGAAAAGCAAAGTGTTTAACAACACAGGTGTAAAATAATGACACTCAGTAATTTGTCATCATGTATCATACATCTGCAGCGCAGTAATGACACTACAACGAAAGTTTGACCAATTAAGCGCGTGTTCACCAACTGCCTTGCCACTTTTGACCAACCAGCTGGTGATATTGTCCATCCATTTCATTCTTTGCCTGCCTCTTCATCTACTACCCTCCAATCTCCCTTCCATGATAATGTTTTCCAGACCTCTGTTTTTTCAAATATGGCCATAATAGATGAGATTTTGTTTCTTCACAATGTTCAGAAGCTGACTTTCACCTACACCCACATTTCAAATGCATTGATTGTATTCTCTTCAAATATGTCCAGAGTTTATGCTTCACAACCATAAATGCCTACTGGCCAAATGATTGCTCGCACTGGCCTTGTTTCTTACTCACTTCTAATAAACAAACGAAGACGTAGTATTACGTCACTATTTCTGTTTGTTTTATTTCATATTGAGAATAAATCTTATGCTAATATAATTTCTCAGTTTCTTCCTTTTCCAACGGAACTAACTATTTTGTCTCTCATCGACATTTCCGATCAGTCATATAATTTATTATTGAGTTGATCTCTCCATGAGGCATCTGTTTATTTCTTTTGATTCCTTCAGTAACTGATACAATTTTGTTCACCTTTTTCTATATTCTTTTATTTTTTGTTTTCACTGCATTTGTCGATGCTGTTGACGATGTTTAATCATGCTCATAATATTATGTCCAACCATGTTGATATTACTGTCATATCTAGTTGACACTGATATCATATTTCACCATGTCACTGATATCATTATATCCATCTATGTTTATATTTATATCATCATGTCCAGCTATGTCTATACTGATACCATATGTAGCCATGTGGATGTCATCATGTCCAGAATGTTAACATGGGTTTCAAATTTTGGCACAAGATCAGCAATTTCGGGTTGGACGGGGTTGGGGTTCAAGTCATTAACTAGTACTTATTTTATCGACCCTGAAAGGATGAACGGCAAAGTCGATCTCGGCGGAATTTGAACTCAGAATTTTTCCCGGTATGCTAACTATTCTGCCAGCTCACCACCCTCGAGAATGTTAGTATTGATATCTGGAAAGGTATGGGAATCACAATATCACATACCAATATTTTAGCCAATCAGAGGCGGCGAGCTGGCAGAATCGTTAGCACGCCGGGTATAATGCTTAGCGGCATTTTGTCTTTACGCTGCGGTTGACTTTGCTTTCATTCTTTCGGGATCGACAAAATAAGTACCAATTGAGAATCTGGGGTCTATAAAACCGACTTACCCTCCTCCTAATTGCTGGTTTTGTGCCAAAATTTGAAATCAATATTTTAGCCAACAAGCCTAAAAACCTCCGAGTAGATCGCTCGACCTGCCACAAAACAGTAGCCAAATTTCCCTCAAATCTCATCCTATCCCTTTTAAATGGGAGAGACACTTGAGACAGACAAACCAATCCTTGAAATATCAAACAGACAGGGTAACCAAGACTGGAACGCCGTGAATCACTGTTCTATTCGATCAGGTCGGACAAGGGGTTTCACCAACAAAACAACATGCCCTGGCGCAAGACTATGTACACAACGGGGGAAGAGATCCGATTTCAATTCTTAGTTTCTTTTGGGTTTCTTCATGTGGCCACCACACTATCTTTTATCCTAAAATATAGAGCTTTTATTACATCTGCCGAACTAGGTGACACTAATATTTAAAAACGCCTCCCCGTAAGACTTCACATATCAATGAAGAGTTAATTAAATTTTACTAATAATTGTTATATAATTGTGAGTCAGTTGTTACGAAGTATCGCCACCACCACCACCACCACCACCATCACTATATAATGGTAACCTTCGTCACCACCACGAGCAACATCTCTTCCAGCACCACCATATACAGCAGCAGTAGCCCCACCACCACCACCACCACCACCACCACCACCACTACTACTACTACTACTACTAGTAGTAGTAGTACTACGACTACCACCACCACCAGTACTAGTATCACCACCACTTCCACCGATACTACAGCTACTGTTGCTGCCGCCACCACCGTCGATTCTACAACTATTGCTGCTGCCACCACCAAAACCACCACCACCACCACCACCACCACCACTACTACTACTACTACTACTACTACTACTACTGCTGCTGCTGCTGCTGCTGTTGCCATCATAATCACTACTGGATCCACTCACACCATAACTATTACCATTACAACTACTACTACCACATCTACAACTACATCACACAATGACTGCCACCATCAACTCCTTTACCATGATCACCACTTCTAATACAAACACTACCATAACCACAACCACTACCACCATATTATTAACTCTACCATTGCCATCACTACCACCACCATCACTACTACTGCCACTGTTACCATTATTACAAACACAACCTGAACAACTACTGCTATTACCTGCTCCAACCCCATCATCACTGTCGACATCACTACTCCCATTACCACACAACAAACACTACTGCCACCACTACTACAACCAAATCCTCTACATCTACTTCTACACCTACTGAAACCTCAAGCACAACTGCTGCCTTCATCATCATCATCATCATCATCATCATCATCTCATACCTTCACTTTGGTTGCACAGCCAGCTAGAAATAACATCCAAATTTCCTTCAAATCACAGTACAGTATATTGCACAACACCACTCCATACTATCTTATACCAAACTAAGCTACAGCATTTATGTGACACCACTTCAAAGTACACTACCCCACATAATAGTACATGACACTGCTCTGCAACTCTCAGAATCTATGAAAGTACAGGTACAGACAGGGCTTTGTAGAAAGTACCATGCATGTGTCTTTTTGTTCAGCTGAATTCCTTGTAATTTATAGGACTGAATACTTCATCAGGACAGACTCAAGACTATGTAACAGTAGCAACAGCAACACCAAGAACAATGACAACAATATCTATACATTACAATTTAAAATGTCCTTTACCTTCACAATGAAGAAGACAACTCTGTTCATTCTACCCACTTACTGCCACCTCTAGTTTCCTGGAAACTCACTCTGCTTTCATTCTTAATACATTTTGGCAGATTCGAACAGGAATATGTTAATCACTGTTGTATTTTGTCTTCAGAAAACACCTTTTTTCAGATTATGTATGCTGTCAACTCATTCATCCAAGGGAGAATGCTTGACTGAAGAGACCCTTGTATGTCAATGAATATGTCAATATACATCATCTGAAAAAAACAAGATCTTTCTCCAATGATGAAATATGATAGCAATTTCACATTAAAATATTCCGGAACATGTTAAAAATGAATATGCAGTCATTGTTCAGATTCTCACTGTTCTCTGTACACATAGTAATTTACTATCAATGCTTTATTCAGAACACATCATTAGACTCACATGTATCTTTACTGAAAGATTTGCTCTCATTACAACATGGGTAAGTAGAGTGAAAGCTGATGAGGTTAGAAAAAGGAGAAAGCATTTCTCAAATTATCTGCTATACATACCAGTAATTAAAATAGTATTTATATATACCAACACTAACTGAGGTACCTACCTCTATGTGACTGTAAAGTTTCAGCCAGTTAAGCCATCACTAAACTGTGGTGTATTTGAGTTCATCTTGGTTTCATATAGTTAAAACTTTCTAACTTAAGCTGAGTTCCATTGAATAATAATTAGGTTGTAAGGCAGGTGTGATGGCAAGGTGTTATGGAAAATTTTTATTGATTAGATTTGGCGATGTGCTAGAATTTATTCATTATAGAACTTTGTAATAATGTGTGTATATGTAGGTGCATCATTGTCAGGTCATAATAGTTTACAAAAGAATGTAGTCAGGTTGTTAGTCAGCAGATATATAATTCAGTTTAGTTGTTCTTGGTTCTATTAGGATATGAATGGGATTTTTAACCTTTTCTTTTGAGAATATGAAGGTAAAGTCTCTGAGTTCAGTCCTGTATTTAAACCATTCTAGTTAGGTATATTTACAAGGTATGTCAGCTTTTAAGTAGTGAGTTTTTAAGAGTTCCCAAATGAATGTAAGTAGGTGGTAAGTTTTAGTTTGTTGGCAGGCTGGTACCAGTGTAAGCTATGGACACATAAGAGGTGCAGCAATATCAAAGGAAGGCTAACGAGGAAGATAGTTTTTGTATGTGCCAGATACTCAGGAGCAATAAACACTGAAAATGTGCAGAGAACAACTTCTGCTACATTCCAGAGAGGAAAACTAGAAGTAGCTGATAGCTTCCGTTACCTAGGTGACCAAGTCAGTAGTGGGGAGGGTGCATTGAAATTGTAGCTGCTAGAATAAGAATAGCCTGGGCAAAGTTCAGAGAGCTCTTACATCTGCTGATGACAAAGGGTCTCTCTCTCAGAGTAAAAGGCAGACTGTATGACACATGTGTATGAACAGCCATGCTACATGGCAGTGAAACATGGGCCGTGACTGCTGAGGACATGCGTAAGCTTACAAGGAATGAAGCCAGTATGCTCTGATGGATGTGTAATGTCAGTGTGCATACACGACAGAGTGTAAGTACCTTGAGAGAAAAGTTGGACCTAAGAAGCATCAGTTGTGGTGTGCAAGAGAGACGATTGCACTGGTATGGTCTAAATTCTCATCACCCCAATATCCCTCAAGGGCATGTCCTGAAGCATCCTCACCACCATGTCTTTCACTTTTTCCTCTCTTATTGACTCACCTACTCTCTTTGTCTTACTCTCTAACTCACTCTGTTCTTTTTCAACTGGAATATCAATGTATCCACTCTACAGCAAAACATCTGTCCTTGTTCCTCTACACCTTTAATCTCTCATCAACTGGCACAAAGCTACCACCACCCTCACTACTACTCCCTCCTTCCAGCTGAGGGGGTTTTTGTCTTGAAAATTACTCAGTGACCCTGTTGGTGCTGCTGCTGCATAAAAAGACCGCTGCTGGTGCCATGTAAAAAACACTGGTGCTGGTTTCACATAAAAAGCTCTGGTGCTGGGACTATGTATAAAGTATCAGTACTGGTGTGACATAAAAAGCACCCAGTACACTCTGTAAAGTGGTTGGTGTTAGAAAGAGCATCCAGCCATAGAAACCATACCCAAACAGACAATGGAGCTTGGTGTAGTCCCTGGCCTTACCAACTCCTGTCAAATCCATGCCAGTATGGAAAATAGATGTTAAATGATAATGATGATGATGATGCTATAAATATATGTATATATTAAAGCAGAAAAGAAAAGCTAAACAGTTTGGCAAGACTTGACAAGGACATTTAATTTAGCCTCATAATAAAAAGTATTTGTCCAACTTTGGAACTGCTTGCATCCATTTTCCCTCAACATGGATTACTATCAAACCAACCCTTCTGTTTATGAATTTGTTTAAAGAATATCCATTTTAATTGGATTTTAATTGGATTTCTCCTCCCTTTCTAGACATAATGGACCACAATAATTATCTTCCACCATTACATGTTTCCACATATTCATCCACCATTACTTATGTTTAACTTATCTCTCTCCAATAATTGAATACTCAGCCTATGGAATCCTCACTTGGCACAATGTTCCAATAGCTAGAAACAATGTTTCAGTTCTAGAAACAGCTGTTAGAAACTATCTAAACCTTTTATTATATAAGCTAAATTAAATCTCCTTGTCAAGTCTTGCCAAAATGTTTGCCTTTTCTTTTCTGCTTTAATATGTACCTACTGGCTAAAAGGAAAGCCACATCTAGCTGCTTTAGAAAAGCAATCACAAAATCACGTCTTCAACTGTAGTTCAAACCAGAATTTTAGTGGCATATCAATTTGAGCACTTAGAAAGCATAGCTATTTGTTTGAGTCACCCTGACAAAAATTCCTCGTATTTCATATATATATATATATATATATATATATATATATGTATATATACAGGGAGACCAGCACCCCCATCCAGCACAAAGCAACATCTCTGGATCTGCTTCTGGCTATAGAACACAATATCCATGTCCTTATATTTTCAAACAGGGAGACCAGCACCCCCATCCGGCACAAAGCAACATCTGGTTTCTGGGTTATTGATCTTTCTAAATCTCTCAAAGAGAAGTATTCAGTAACAGAAAACATCTCATCCAGGACAGCCACATTATGTTGGCAAATAGTCTTGACTTTAAAGAAATGTTACTGAATATCTCTCTTTGAGAGATTTAGAAATAATAATGTTTTTATTTATCAGACCAGTGATTGCGTGTCACTTTGAAAATTATATATTTTTGAACAGGAATTCAGTAGCACCACCCAGCCAAGCAGCTACTCTGTGCTGATAAAGAGCAATAATCCAGAAACAGATGTTGTTTTGTGCTGGATGGAGGGGCTGGGCTCCCTGTTTGAAAATATAAGGACATAGATATTGTGTCGTATAGCCAGCTGGATGGATGGATAGGGTAGAGGTGACTAAGTCAAATGGTGAAGTGAAATATAAGAGAGACTCAGGGGCAGGGGTTGTAATAGGTATGTAATGGCATTGAGGGTCATAGCAGATTAGTGAGGTGTTAATAATGGAGAACAACACAGGAGAGAGATGGCACAGAAAGGAGGTGATTGGTGGAGACAGTAGGTAGGGGTGGATAATGGGAAATGGAAGTGGTTTGGGACAAAGAAGAAAGTAACTGGGAATGCAGGGGATGTAGTCATCATCATCATCATCATCATCGTTTAACGTCCGCCTTCCATGCTAGCATGGGTTGGACGATTTGACTGAGGACTGGTGAAACCGGATGGCAACACCAGGCTCCAATCTAATTTGGCAGAGTTTCTACAGCTGGATGCCCTTCCTAACGCCAACCACTCAGAGAGTGTAGTGGGTGCTTTTATGTGTCACCTGCACGAAAACGACCATGCTCGAAATGGTGTCTTTAATGTGCCACCCGCACAAGAGCCAGTCCATGGGCACTGGCAACGATCTCGCACGAAAGATATCATGTGTCGCCCGCACATGAGCCAGTCCAGGGGCACTGGCAACGATCCCGCTCGAAAGATTTCATGTGTCACCCGCACATGAGCCAGTCTAGGGGCACTGGCAAACGATCCCACTCGAAAGACCCCATGTGTCGCCCGCACACGAGCCAGCCAGGGGGCACCGGCAACGACCTCGCTCGAAAAACCGAATCTATTCTGCTCTCAGGGGTTAGAGAAGTGATGAGTTATAGGAAATTAAAAGTAGGGGAAAATGGTTGATGGGACAGAAGATGTAGGTGGGCATGGGACAGAGCCCCTCTTAGACAAGCATTAACCGAGGTGGTTTAGGATATCAATTCTGCTGTGGTGGACAGAACTTCTTGAGTACTGTAAGGCACCAGAGATCTTGGCCCTTTGTCATTTTCTTCATAAAGCTCAGTGTCTTGAGATTGTCCTTCAATATTTTGTCCCATGTCTTCTTGAGCCTCTTCTCTTTCATGAGTCCCATCCATTTTAAGGGATCAGCACTTGTTTATGCAACTGTCCACGTCCATACACATCTCATGATCAAATCAGTACACTCTTCTCTCTTGCACACTGCACCTAATTCCTCTTATGCTTAACTTTCCTCTCAATACACTAGTGCTCTGTCAAACATGTACACTGACATTGCACATCCAGCAGAGTATACTAGCTTCATTCCTCCCTAGCCTTTGCATGTTCTCTGCATTCAGGACCCACATCTCACAGCCATGTAGCATTGCTGTTCATACACATGCATCATACATTCTTCCTTTCACTCAGAGAGAGAGAGAGAGATCTTTGGTTGTCATTAGAGGTAAAAGCTCCCTGGATTTTCTTCATCCTATTCTTATTCTAGCAATGAAACTTTTAGTACATCTTCCTCCACTGCTTATTCAGTCCCCTAGGTTACAAAAATTATCCACTATTTCTTAACAGCTTCTGAGGCATTTGAAAAAAATCATTTTCCCCAAGTATCTGTAGGTTTTATGGCTCCTGTGCATCTTCCACATACAAACACTACTTTCTTTCCCATTATTCTACTGTACTTCTTGTGTGTCCATAGCATACATTGGGTACACTATATGGAATTCCTGCCTACTTCTTTCTTACGTATCGAGTAGGGTCATCTATTTGATGGAAGTGGGGCCCTGTCCATAGATGTATCTATGTATCTATGTCTGGATATATGTATGTATATGTACACAAGTATATATATTTATGTGCATTTGTGTGTGAATGTGGTGAATGAAGTATGTAAATATGTTTTTAATGTTGCACCTTTTAAATATGTTAAAACCTACCTATTCATTTTCATGTGAAACACATTTAGGATTTAACCCATGCTAGCATGGAAAGCGGACGTTAAACGATGAACAGTAGCTTATATTCCTGGTCATGGTTGCGTAAAGGTCATACGACTTTAGCAGAAGGAGGAGATTTAGCTGTTATTTCTAACAGACCACATTATGATTCCTTTCTTCATTCAATAACATCAGTGAGATAGTATTGTCTATTAGCCCCAGAGCAGTTCCTTTCAAGCAAAACTATCATCACAATCATTCCAGCCATGACCCTCACCTATTTTTTGAATATAACATATATAGAAATAGATGACATAATGTCTTCATTCCCTTTTTCTTGTTTTAAAAAAAAAAACCTATGATTTGAAAGTAATTTGGTTGCTATTTCTAGTATGTTTAACAACCATGTAGTGACACACTCATTAGCCCAAACCTAACACTGTCTGCTGATTGGTTTAGAATCAATGACATCAGCAATGACGTTCATATGATACAGTACACACACACATATGCATATATATATATATGTGTGTGTGTGTGTGTATGTGTGTATACATAGAGATATACATATAGATATAGTTACATATAAACATATACATAGACACATATGCATACATATATGTACATATATATAAATATATATATATATATATATATATATATATATATATATATATATATATATATATATATATATATATATATATATGATACAGAAATATCTAACTTCATGTTTGTTGTTTTTTAAAGAAGAACCACTTTTTGTTTTAATGCTCATGAAATTTCTCTTAAAACTCTGAGTCTTTCTCTCTTTATCCTCTTCCTCTTCTCTCATTGCTTGATTTTTTGTTTCTTTTCTTGCTTTTCTGCAAAACATGAACATGTGTCATGAAAATAACAGGAAAAAATTGTCAGAACCAATAATAAATGTATAAAAATAATGGAAAGAATTATGTGCTTATGTATGTATGCATGTATGTATGTATGTATGTATGTATGTATGTATGTTTGTATGTAGTGTGAATGGATGGATAGATGGCTATGTGTGTATGTTTGAATTTAGGATACGCTACATATATATAATTACATATATACATTTATACATATGTACACCCACATACGCACATACATATATATATGTATGTGTGTGTATATATATATATACACACATACATACATACATACATATATATATGTGTGTATATATATATATGTGTGTGTGTGTGTGTATATATATATATATACATACACACACAAGTATATATATATATGTATATATATATATATATATATATATATATATATAGATATAGATAGATAGATAGATAGATAGATAGGTAGATAGATAGATAGATAGATAGATAGATAGATAGATAGATAGATAGATAGATATATATATACACATATATACTGTGTATGTATGTATATAATGCTTTATATGTGTGTGTGTTTGTGTGTGATTATAATATATACTAGATTTCAGATGAAAGTGAAGTATTTTTTTCCTTTTCATGTTCCTAGTGGAAAACTAAAATAAAACAAAAAAACATGAAATAAAAAAATTCGCTAAACATTTTAGTGAAATAATCTTTTGATCGTAAAATTTTAACGTAGCTGGCATGGTTGGTTTTCAATAAGATGATGTATAAAACTGTTGCTTTGGCTATAATGTATCATATTTACACTGGATGGGAGTGCAGATTAGAATGTGATTATGTGATGTTTATGCCTTTCTGCATAGCTTTATAATGTTCTTGTTGTTGATCTGATTGTTTGATCCCTGGTAACCTCTGATTAGGTACACCTATGATAAAATACATTCCAACCATGACAATCCCACATTGTTTAACACTAGGTTATTTGGGACTGATCTGTCCAATGGTCAAGCATGTTTCAGCCATGACCATGTTGTTGTTGTTGCTGCTGCTGCTGCTGTTGTTGTTGTTGTTGTTGTTTCAGCTATGATCATGTTGTTGTTTATTGGTTCAGTTCTGAGCCAGTAACCCACTATGAGTCAAGGTCATAATGTTCCCAAACCATTATTAATTTCTGATGTAGTCATAATGTTTTGGTATTTTAATGTAATTTTTTCAAAGTCTCAGTTAGAGGAGATAAAGCAGTTCTTATAACCAGGGTTTGCAAGACAAATCTCCAAGAGGAAGGAAGAAATTATCTTGAGATCATAGACCTAGCCCAAATACTTGAAGCACAATGGACTCTGCTAAAGGGATCAAAGATTTCATATGGTAGTATTAAACCAGGTAACAGACTAAGTCTATAATGGAAAAGCTCTTTATGATGGGCTTTGTCACAGTTTCCATCTTCTGAATTTCTCTCACAAGGCTTTCATTGAGATGAGGCTATGGAAAAAGATATTTTTCAACTCAATGTAGTTAAATAAAATATGTATTCTTTACTTTTAGGATAAAACTATTAGAAGAGCATGGAAGCCACACAAGATCTTGTCTTTCTTTATTCTTTAGTCTCTAATTTGCTTTAATCATCATGACTAAAGCATGCACTGCATTCAGATTAGATTAGATTAAAACACAAAACAACAAAAAACAACAAACAAAAAACTGAGATGATAATGACTGGAATGACTGGGACTGAACTTGAAATCATGTGGTTGCAAAGCAAACTTCTTTGTTTGAACAGCCAAATCTACACAGAAGAACAGCCAAGCACACAACCTACACTAATGTTTAGTCTGGCTCCCAACTCAATTTTGTAAACAAAATTTATTGTTCTTTACCATTGATAAATGTCAGCAGTCGAGCAAATGATTATCAACATTTAACATCCATTTTCCATGCTGGCATGGACTAAAACCCTTTAAGGTGGTGCTCTAGCATGGCCACAATCAAAGGACTGAAACAAATAAAAGAAAGAATAAAAGTATATATATATGGTTCCCATGCCGGTGGCATGTGAAAAACAACATTCGAGCGTGGTCGTTGCCAGTGCTGCCGGACTGGCTCCCGTGCCAGTGGCACGTAAAAAGCACCCACTACACTCTCGCAGTGGTTGGCGTTAGGAAGGGCATCCAGCTGTAGAAACTCTGCCAAATCAGATTGGAGGCTGGTGCAGCCTGTGGCTCACCAGTCCTCAGTCAAGCTGTCCAACCCATGCCAGCGTGGAAAGCAGACGTTAAATGATGATGATGATGATGCTGATGATGATGATGATGATGCTGATGATGATGATGATGATATATATATATATATATATATATATAAATGAAGCATTTGCTATTTTGTGCTGGTACAGATCAGAAAAATGTTGTATGGCTAGATGTTATTCCTATAGCCAACCCTCATCGGTTTCCAAGTAAGGTAATATTTCACCATGCTCACACATGATTTTGTGGAAGATTGGAAACAAAGAACGAACTCTTGCATGACAGTAACACTCACTTTACAACTGCTGTCTAATGTCAAGGCAAGGAGACAGTAAAACAAACAAGCATACAAACACACTCACATACACATTGAATTGATTGTTGGTGTAACCATAATGTTCTGGCGATCTCATGAGCTAGCTTTCTATATTTCTACTGATTTGTGAATATACACTGTATTGTATAATATGGAGCATACATATCAATTCCAACATGTAAGCATAATTTCTTCCATGCTGAAATTAATACTACATGAAGAAGGTTGTGAAACAGCTATAATCATATGGTTGTCATGTGAGTAAATAAATATATATTCATCTCTTGTCCCTCCTGACTTTTATTGTTTATGTATACACATATGTATATATATGTGTATAAATGTATATTTATACACACACACAAGCAAACAAACACACACATATATACGTATGTATGTATGTATATATATATTTATATATGTATATGTATACATATATATATATTCATATTATATATATATATATATGTATACATATGTATATACATATATATATATATATATATATATATATATATATATATATATATATATATATATGTATATATATATATATATATATATATATATATATGTATATATATGTATATATATGTATATATGTATATATATAGGCGCATGTACGTGGGTGTGCGGGCGCACATGTGTATGCATGGACATGTGCACTTACGCGATTACTATGAACACTTTTATTCCTTTCCCTTTACTCCCTCCCCTTACTTAGAAGTCATTCTAATAACTCTTTTGTCTTAATAACGGTCAATCAGTAATTTCCCCTTGTTTAACAGTCATTTTCATAGCATTTCTTTTGATGGCCCGATAACTGAAGAGATGGCGGCGTGTGTTTCCGCCCCGACATCCGAAACTCGGAGTTTTATCATGGCTACTGAATAATTGTCACATATTATATTTACAGATAAATTCCTCTATTTACATAATATCGAGGTCTCTTTCATTCTTTTGTTGTCTTTCCATTTCTATCAATATGTATATATATATGTATATATATATATATATATATATATATATATGTATAGGACGAAGTTCGACAAATTCAATCATATTTTTCGTAGATGGAGGAGATTAGATGTTAATATGGAATAAATTATTTTTTATTCATTTTACTACATGATCGTTTCGTACAGAAAGACAATAAATTCATTTTAACAGTTCTCATCAGTAGCACAATAAGAAAAAAAATTAATAAAAACTAAATAAAGAAAAAAGGGGGACTTTAGAATTACATGGGTATGGTGTTCTTACTAATTTTTGTAATGTGTAATTTTTCTTGGAGTCATGTCTATTTAAACCACAACTTATTATTTTTTTCTTATTGTGCTACCGATGAGTAGTCTTTGACAACTCAGATTCTTATAATGAATTTATTGTCTTTCTGCATGAAACAATCATATAGTGAAATGAATAAAAGATAATTTATTTCATATTAACATCTAATCTCTTCCATTTACGAAAAATATGAATTTGTCCTATAACTTAAATCATATACTTATACATATATAACCTTTCATATCTACGCCAATTAACATCGGTAAATTCAAAGTAAAGTTTGAAGAATCAACGTTGGAAATCTTTTGGAAACTACTCCAATTAAAGGATGAATCCACATTCAATTCTTTTTAAATATATATATATATTAACATATATATTTACACACCTATCTATCTACATACATACATACATGCATATGGTGGGCTTCTTTCAGTTTGTACTTATCAAATCTCCTCACAAAAAAATGGTTGGGCCATGAGCCATAGTATCCCCTAGACTATTCAAGGTGCCCAGCCATACATGTAAATGTATGTGTGTGTGTGTGTGTGTGTGTGTGTGTGTGTGTGTGTGTGTGTGTGTGTGTGCTCCCTTTTACATTTTATTTGTTTCAGTCGTTGAACTGCAGATATGTAATATAGGGTTGTTTATGTCCCCGTAGCTTAGCGGTCTGGTAGAAAAAAACACCCAAAAGATGATAGGATAAGTACCAGCCATAAAAGATAAGTACTGAGAATGATTTTATTCATTCATTTGATTCATTCTACTAAAGCCCCTATATTATATACCAGCAGTTTAATGACTGAAACAAAAAGTAAAAGGTAGCAGCACAGCTAACACAGCCCTGAGCCGGCCTTGAACATGGATGTCGTCTGTGATGTAATTTACCTCAGTATTAACAGAGTCTCAAATCAAGTTGTTTGCCACACAAGAACAGCTCCACCATTTAAATTGTTTTGAAACATGGAATTATAATGCATTTAATAACCATGTGGTTTCAGGTTATGTCTCACTGTATGGTTTCTTGGTCAAGTGCCACTTCTTCTATAGTCCAAGGCTGACCAAAGCCTGGTGAGTAGATTTAGTACAAAGAAACTGAAACAGCACATCGTATATATGTACGTACACACACACACACGCATATGAGAAAATGAGATGACATAGAAAGAAACAATTACCTTATGAACTTCATTAGCTTACAGCTGTTTCTGCTACAGAATGCAGTAGACTCATAGTTGAGTGCTTGAGTAACACATTATAGCCTGATTGGAGCCCTGAATACAGTTTATTTATATATGAAGGTCATAAGATAATCGTTTATTTCTTTGTCATTTTATTTTCTTATTACTGCTCTGTACTTGACTAATATGTTGTTCTGAAGAATACATATATGAGTTCTACACTAGGTTATTAGTCTCGCAATGCCTAAGTGAAATACACACACACACACACACACACACACATACACACATGTGTGTGTCTGTGTGTAAACTTGTCTTGTATATGAGAACTCCCATGATACCAGTGATGTTATTTGTTTCCAGCCTTCCATGGGGAAATATCACTTTAGTTGGAAACTGGTGAAAGTTGGTGACAGGAAGGGCATCCAGCTGTAAAGTAAAATCTGCCTCAACAAATTTTATCTGACCAATGCAAGCATGGAAAAGTGAGTGTAAAATGATGATGATGATGATGATGATGATGATGATGAGGAGGAGGAGGAGGAGGAGGAGGAGGAGGAGGAGGAGGAGGAGGACAATGATGACAATACATATATGTTTATGATAGAAAAACAGCTAAATATCACATCACAAATTTCAAAGTCTATTCCAGTCATTGTCATCTCAGTTTTTTGTTTGTTGTTTTTTGTTGTTTTGTTTTTTAATCTAACCTAATCTGAATGCAGTGCATGCTTTAGTCATGATGATTAAAGCAAATTAGAGACTAAAGAATAAAGAAAGACAAGATTTTGTGTGGCTTCCATGCTCTTCTAATAGTTTTATCCTAAAAGTAAAGAATACATATTTTATTTAACTACATTGAGTTGAAAAACTTGATTAACTGAGATTATCTATGCAATTAGCTAGCAAAAGCTCATTCTTGTGAGTCATATGGTGAAAGACTTTAAATCTGCTCACATCTACATCATCTTCGATTTTCAAAAAAGATTTCAATTGGTTAATGGGAATTATCTCTTTTGGCTTTTTTAGTTTTAAGATCTTAAACACCTTAACAGGAGTATTTTGTCTAATAATTGCATGAATAATCTTCGTTAATTGAGTTTTTTTTTAATCAATTGACTTTTCCATGTATGTGAGGCCCTGCTATATATGTGTATTGAGTATGCAGACACATTCTCTAGATATCTGGATATTTTCCCTACAACCATATTGTTGAGATGTCTGTTAACTAGGAATTGAAACTGGTTCTCTGATTCATTTCAGTGGCAGAATACTTTGGCACATTAGCCATTAGTCTCTATCATTTGAACATTGAGAGTATTGTTGTTTAATCAGAGTTAGCTGCTCCTGAATTAATGTATAAGTGGTTGAGCATTCCACAGACAGGTGTACCCATAATATAATTCTCAGGCAGAATCTGAGTGACACAGTCAGTGATAAGGCTGTTCCATTTGAATTGCAGGTACAATCTATCTGATGGGCTTCTATGCAGTTTCCATCAACTCAACTTCACTCACAAGGATGAGTTGACAAGAGGCAATAGAAAATGGTATTTATCTAAAATTACATGTAGTGGGATCAAACCCAGGACTTTGTGTTTGCAAAGTGAGTAGGCCATGCTGTACCTACTCTTCATCACATAGTTGATAAAGTAAAGGTAGATATCTCATTGGGAAATGGGGGAGTGAAAGAGAGGTGGGAGTGAGAGAGGTGGGAGTGAGAGAGGGGTAAGTGAAAGAGAGAGAGAAAGGCAGATAGCGAGAAAGAAAGAAAGAGAGACAGACAGATAGAGAAAGAAGCTGACAGAGAGATACAAGGAGTGAGTGAGTGAGAGAGAGAGAGAGAGAGAGAGAGAGAGAGAGAGAGAGAGAGAGAGAAAGACAGGCAGATAGACAAACAAACAGAGAAAGAGACATACAAAGAATTCTAAAGCTTGTTTCAATTAGAGGCACCATCCCATAAATTCTTATCCAAATGTCTGTTAAGTATTATGTCCTTGGATAAGACATCTACTTATTTTTTTGTTTCAGTTTAGCTAAGTTGGAAACTAGATTTTAGGTTTGAATGAAATTGTTCACCTAAGGTTGACTTGACATATTACAGAGGGTGAGACTTTGCAGCAAGGCTTCTGTTGAGTCTCAAACCATCTTATTTATTCAGATTCCCAATTTAGAACTACAACCCAGCTATAATGCTATAAAAGGCAAGAACAGCTACAATAAATTAACTATGTTGCCATAAAAAGCGTTAGTACCTTCAAGAACATAATTTGAGCAATCAGATCATTTGGTGTGTAACCAAATGAGCAGTAGACTTGAAAGTAAGTTTTGTGAATTTTCCCATGAAATAGTTCTGCCGAAGGTTTTAGAAGTTTTGACTGAACGTTACAAAACGATGGGATATTGAACTTCTGAACAGAAGAACTTCAGGTGCTACACAGAACTCTGTTGGTCAGTTTTGTAAGAAGGTATTTTCCCTTTTTTCTACTTACTTTGTTCCTGAACAATTTTCATATATACACATATATATATACATATATATGACACCTGTTGTTAATGTCCTGCTATTTGCATTTGTATTTGTGTACCATTTCTCCGTTTTTTTCGTCCTTGTTTTCGTATACATTAGCTGCTTTCTTCGAAGGAATCTAATGCTCTTAGCTTAGTTTTTCCTTGGGGCTGGCCAGATTAGAGCAATCTCGAGTATAACCAGCCGAAATTGCAAAGATAATCTGGAACTCGACTGGGGAAAGAAAACTCCGAATGACCCGTCCTTGTTTTTTCTTGTCCCTTTTTAGTATCATCTAACTGTCTGGATGGTTTGCATTCTTGTCCCATTTTTTATATTCCTTTTTATATACATATCGCGGCGTACGTACACTTTGGTCTCCTATATGTAAGTACATATATATATATATATATATATATATATATAATTTTTGTACAACTCTTATGCTTTCATTCTTTCTTTCTTTCTATCAGCCCCTTCACACTTACTTCGTTCTTTCCACTCTTCTTTCTTTCGTTCCCCCCTCTTACATTTCCTGGCTTTCTCCTCATTCTTACATTCCCTCCTCTTTCACTTCACTCTGTCCCTTTTCTTTTTTTCCCGTCCCTCCCTATTCTTCTCTCCCTTTGCTTTACCTCTCTCCTCTCTCTCCACATGATCGGTGTTCAGCCAAGGCTGACCTTCCTTTCTTGATATTCTTCCCCATGCGTCATCTCTTTACTTCACTTCCACACATGCCAGCTTAATTTAATTCGTCCTTAGTTGAAAAACACCTGTTGTTAATGTCATGTTATTTGCATTTGCATTTGTGTACCATTTCTCCGTTTTTTATCGTCCTTGTTTTCGTATACATTAGCTGCTTCCTTCTAAGGAATATAGAGCTCTTAGCTTAGTTTTTCTTTGGGACAGGCAATCTCGAGCATAACCAGCCGAAATTGCAAAGATAATCTGGAACTCGACTGAGGAAAGAAAACTCCGAATGACCCGTCCTTGATTTTTCTTGTCCCTTTTTTGTATCATTTAACTGTCTGGATGTTTTGCAATCTTGTCCCATTTTTGTATTCCTTCATACATGTGTGTGTGTGTGTGTGTGTGTGTGTGTGTGTGTGTACATATATATAACAAATATTTCATGCAATGAAGACTTAACTATTCACTATCTCGTATGTGCTATTATGTACAAATAATAATTGTACATATGTAAACACAAACATTCCAGTTGATAAAACATATGGAAACATGTAAATATTCTCACCTTAACACTCACCCTCCCTAATATTGTGTACTACTAACTCTTGGTCGGTTCTATGACAATGTGTTCGGCTTCTTTCTACTTATACTGTCTTTAATAACCATGAATGATTTTCATATAAATAACGAAAATACTTTATGCAATGAAAACTTGTAACTATCACATTCACTATTTGATGTCGTATTGAAATAATTGCTGTACATATGTAAATGCAAATGTTCTGGGTAATAAAATATATGGAAACTTATAAAAATATTAATGTGGTCATTTTCACCTTAACACGTAGCTTACATAAATATTATGCACTACCAATGACAAATTAATGATTGAGATCCACTAGAATGATGACATCACTAAAAGCTTATAGAGTTTTCTTAGGAGATTCATAACCTCCATTTTTATTACTGCAGAAAAAAGACTTAAGCCTTCGTCTAAATTATCACAACTGTTTGAGAAAAGATTAGAAATATAGATGAAGATAAACTGATGATTCATTGTAAAAGGAACAGTTTTAATATTTATCAGCAATATTAGTCATTAGGACAGTTTTTTAAAAATTATCTCGTGATTATGTTTTCAAGACCCAAAATTGGTGCTGATAGCCAGGTCAGTAAAGCAACGGATTAAATGTAATACAGTATTTAGGGAAGTTTGTATGTTAGTATAAGTGATAGGGTGATCGTTTTAGGTGTGAGCAACAAGTGGGATAACTGTGAACTTACCGTGCATGTATATGTGTGCATGTATATGTGTGCATGCACGCGTGTGTATGAAGCTACTGTGTGCATGTATATTGTGTGTGTGTGTGTGCGCGTGTGCTTGATTACTGTTTGTTTGTGTGTGAGGCTGTTTTGTACGTCATACTGGATAGGCGTGTTAGGTGAAAATAAAGTTGACATAAGAATTTGTTGGGGTTGGAAGTGTTGGTGTTATATTCTTGTTACTATATGTGTGCCTATGGGTGACATGTGGGACTGTAACTGAAGTATGGGTGTTAATGTGTGAGAAGAAGATAATAGACGTGTGTAGGCATATGCATATACTGTGCT
Source organism: Octopus bimaculoides (assembly GCF_046866305.1). Lineage (NCBI taxonomy): Eukaryota > Metazoa > Mollusca > Cephalopoda > Octopoda > Octopodidae > Octopus > Octopus bimaculoides. Next base: position 73,814,565 of record NC_142932.1, on the reverse strand, counting down.
TATTGTGTTAAGTATTTTGTTAAACTGTCTGGTGTAGGTGTATGTGTAAAGTTTATTAACGGAAACTGTAGGAAACTAAGAGGTGGATAGTGTGTGTAGGTGTGTGAAGTGGAAAAAAAGTGGGGTTAGATGAAAAGGGGTTGGGAATTTAGACCGTTAAAGACCAAAGTCTGAAGAGAAAAAATAATTTCTGTTCCAGACGGAGACGGGAGTCGGGAATATCCAGGATGGAAGTAAAAAGGAATTGACGATGAAGGGCTTGGGTGGTGTTGTGAATGTAGAAGGGAAGCCACTAGGGGTGCGACGACGAGTTCGATTGGTAGAATAATTCTGTATGGTCAATTTCAAGCAGAGACAATGGGGCGGCCACAGTTGTTGGATTTATGAATCTTAGGAAGGAAGTAGTAGGAGAGCGTTGGGCCTGAACAATGAAGTTGGAAGTGGTGTGTGTGTGTGTGTGTGTGTGTGTGTGTGTGTTTAGTTTCTCTAAGGAGACCAAACTAGGCAGAATAGTCAGTATCTAATGATCCGCCAACCTTTTGAGCAAGCTCTGTATTTTTTTAATACTGTGTGGTAAGTAGGTTGCTTACGAACCACATGACTCCGGGTTCAGTCCCACTGCGTGGCACCTTGGGCAAGTGTCTTCTACTATAGCCTCGGGCCGACCAAAGCCTTGTGAGTGGATCGTCAATCGCAGCAGCTTCCAAGCTTCACCACTAATTCAGTTCTCAACTAAATTGCAAACTTTGGCATAAAGGTAAAATGTTAAAATTTCATGTCAGTAAGTAAGGGAGTAACGCTTAAGCAATAAGAATAAAGAATATATTTCTAAAACGAACACTCAATTTCTAAAGCAGCGAGCTGCCAGAAACGTTAGCATCCCGGGTGAAATGCTTAAGAATATTTCGCCTGTCTTTACGTTTTCTGATTTCAAATTTTGCCAAGGTCGACTTTGAAGTACAGATTATTTAACGAATTTTTTAAAAAATTAAACGCTTTCAAACTTCCGATACTGGTAGAATATGTCACTTAGAACAGTGTTTATTCTTAGCGTTTTTGACAAAATTTTGTATTTTAGAAGCGGTATTTCGTCTGTCTTTACGTTCTGAGTTCAAATTCCGCCGAGGTTGACTTTGCCTTTCATCCATTTCGGATCTATTCAATTAGACGTACAGATTATTTAATTATTTTTTTTAACTAAACACTTTCAAACTTCCGATACTGGTAGAATGTGTCACATAGAACAGGGTTTAATCTTAACAATTTTGACAAAAGTTTGTTTTTTAGAAGTTATTTCGTCAGAAGTTAGAGTGACAATGAACAAATATGTGTTTGATAAGTGCCAATACACGAAACTCTCAGCTTTTGACTTACTATCTAACTTCTGCCGAGGATATATATACATATTACATATATGTGTAAAAAAATCTCATCACGCAATTGAACCAATGAAAGAGCCTCTACCTGGTCGCTCGACACGCTAAAAATAGCAGCCAAAGAATTCCCCCTACCTAAATCACACGCCCATTGTATGTAATGTCCTAGATTGTCTCTAAAAAGACGGTTTACTGAAGGCTGGAATGTCTTTGATGATACGTTTGCAGTATCAGGGTTTATTTGAGGCTAAATAACAACAACATTATGGTCAATTTCTATATTAAGACAAGAAAAAAATTGATTTTTTTTTTTTTTGCGTGGAATCAAGTACCCTGACCTAATATGCTGCAAATCCCTTATTTTGGTTCGGAAAAAAATGAGGTGGGGGGGGGGGGCAATCTCGGAATCATTGGAACTTGTTTTTTTGTTGAATGAATTCCTGTGACCTCCTAATATTGCAAAATTAGGTTACTTAAGGTGAGCCTGGTAACTGATGGTTTTGGGGTCTTGTTGTTTGTAACTATTGGTGAGCCATGGTGCAACCATCAACATGGTAAAAATCCCTGCCATTAAATTGATGCGGATGGGTAATATCAAATAATTCAATCACAACATATATTTAAATTAAACAAGAAAATAATGAAATATCATCACTTACATGGAAAAATTGAAATATTATCTTTCAGTATTTTATAAGGTAAAATCTTAAATTATTGACACATTATTAATTATCGTATAACAGCAATGTTTGGAAAAATCATGGATTACATGGAAAAATGCGAGCTTGAAAAGTCATATTCTTAAAATTATAAACCTGGAAAAGTACAGGACAAGATATTACTTCTAGTAAAGTAAAGAATAAGAAACTTTTTACATAAAATATTGCAGCTAAAATTAAAATTTGAATATTAAAAATTATTTTATCATAGTTTACAAATAACACTATACTTATTTAAGTAGAATTTGGCTAATTTACTACCTTAAATACAGAAAAAAGTAACTAATTAGACAAATTTACAAATTCCGAACAGTTTTGTACAATAAATTTAAAAGACGAGAATTGTAAAGAGTGATAAATTAGAGGAACTGGCATTCTTTGCTGCAATATTTTAAGTAAAAAGTTTCTTATTCTTTACTTTACTAGAAGTAATAGCTTGTCCTATACTTTTACAGGTGTAATAACTTGTCCTGTATTTTTCCAGGTTTATAATCTTAAGAATATGACTTTTCATGCTCGCATTTTTCTATGTAATATTTATTGGCACTCCGTCACTTACGACGTCGAGTGTTCCAGCTGATCTGATCAACGGAACAGCCTGCTCGTGAAATTAACGTGCAAGTGGCTGAGCACTCCACTGACACGTGTACCCTCAACGTAGTTCTCGGGGATATTCAGCGTGACACAGTGTGACAAGGCTGACCCTTTGAATTACAGGCACAACAGAAACAGGAAGTAAGAGCGAGAGAAAGTTGTGGTGGAAGAGTACAGCAGGGTTCGCCACCATCCCCTGCCGGAGCCTCGTGGAGCTTTAGGTGTTTTCGCTCAATAAACACTCACAACGCCCGGTCTGGGAATCGAAACCACGATCCTATGACCGCGAGTCCGCTGCCCTAACCACTGAGCCATTGCGCCTCCACCCATGTACTATATACAAGAGTATTACTCATCATATGACGTGTAACTTTGGAAGTGTAGTATACTTTTGCCATTGTGGATAACACCGGGAATTATAGCATACATACAATAATTATTATCTATCTTTTATCAAATTTCTCTTTTACAAAATGATGAAATTTTCAAAAAAAAAATATTTATTGTCTGAAAATAAAATTTAATAAAACAAGTTTCTTATTTCTATAACTCTTCCCAAAATTATTCTGTCATTTACTTCCTCCTCTGCTTCATCCTCTTACCTTTCCTCTGTTTTTATGAAGCCTTCTTTCTCAATATGCATATGTGTATATGTGTTTAAGTGGTGTTCATTTACTCATTGCCCGCCACCATTTAGGATGTGCACTCATCCTGCTTCTTATGTTAACCCTCTATATAAGCTGCTGGGCAAATCCTAAGACCAATGAAAAAACTGTCAAAATGAACTTCTTACAAACCGATATATTCGACTATTTTTCATTATAGATTTATTATTGACAAATAGAAAAAGATATACGAAAACTTAAAGAAAAGTTTAACATTTAATGCACAAAATAAGCATTGTATGAAAATTAACAATATTTTGCCTTATTTAAAGTTTAAGACCATTAAAAGTTTAAGACAAACGAAAACAATTGAATAAATAGTAAACAAGGAGTCTCAATAGTTAGCAGCTTCACCACTCTTGCGGTAGGGGTGTAGACGGTCACCACTCTAAAGGCCCCACTTTCGCTATTGCTCACGTCCAGGATCATTAACTTGCTGCCCGAGTACCAGAAGATCGACCTTACCTCGAGATCCAGTTCTTTCCTAAACAACACTGCCACCCCAACTCCCATTCTCGACTGACTAACAGATGCAAAGATCTGGTAGTCGTCGGAAATTGCGGCTAGTGCTCGTATGCTGGAAATCCTGGTCATGCTGACAGCAATTACGTCCAATTCTAAAGACCTGAGGTCGTTGCACAGGCAGCCCTGCTTCCAGGTGAATCCAGGCCTCGAACATTTAAATTTCCTACTCTTAATATGGCCATGTTGGCAAGTTAAAAAGAGAGGAAAGGTTTACTTACTTCCCGGTGTCTTGTGAAAGTAGGATGGTTTGACTTCAATAATCAGTGTGAGATTTTTGGGAATTTCTTTAAAAGTCTCGCTATGGGTTTCACGTTCGAGTTCCTCACGTCCTGAGGAAAGCTCTCTTGAATTCCTTTGTCGGAATCGAGCGACATTCGCACCTGAAGCAAATCTTCTAGTACGCGAAATGAGCTCGATTAAAATATCATTCCCTCTTTTTGAATTTCTTTGCTTTATGCTACGAGGGTACAATTCCTTGTTGGCCATTTTGATAAGCACGAAGCTGTGTATGTTTTGTTGGTGCGGTTTTATTTGTTTACTTGACTGTGGTGGTGATGGTTTTGTTGATGTTGTTTCGGCTGTGTCTGTGTTTGTTGTGAGTGTGGTATCTGCGGTTTCAGATGTTTCTGTGTGTATTTGTTCTTGTATCTGTTTAGGTTGTTTGCGTTTGGGGGATTCTGGTGACAGTGATGGTGTTGATTGTGTTGGTGTTGGTGTTATTGCGTGGGTGGTGTCTGTATTTTTTATTGTGGGTGTTGTTTTGCTTTATGGAGTTTTTTGTGTAATTTCTTTTTGTTATTTGGGCTTTTGGTATTCCTTCATCTTCATTACAGGAAGTCGAGGGGTCTGCGGCTGTAAATGTGTGTGTGTGTGTCTGTGTGTATGTGTTTACGTTTCTATTCATGTGTGTCTTTTAGAGAATGGGAGAGCTTTCCTCGTTTCCCCTTTGGGTGGCCAGTGTCTTTGGTGGTGTTTCCTTTGGTGTTGTTGCTGGTGGTTTTGCCGGTGCTGGTGTTGGTTGTGGTCCTCTCCCCAGCGTAGGCAGCAATGGAGACCTTCGATCTCTTGCATCTTTTATCATTTGAGGGCAGAAGGCTCGCAAATGGGTTGTTTCTCTCAGTCATTATATGTATCACCATCCCGTTATGGAAACAGATGTGGTCCGGGTTTCTTTTTACGTTTTCGGGCTTGATCTGGAGAATTATCTCCAGGTCAACTCTTTCCAGTCCTCCTTGGCAGTTTTTCTCACCTCTATCGGGACGGTGTCCGTCCCTTGCATAAGTATGCGTCCCAGAAGCCACCACATATCAAGTCCTGGTAGAATCATGGGAATGTGGACACGTGCTGTTCGTTTTCCTATGTGGGAGGAGCACATTATGTCCTCACTGGTTTTTGCAAGGGGTCATTGAATGTTTCAATACGAGGGATTCTGACTTAAGCAGCACCGAAATGGTGCCGTATTGTTTGCCCCTCGCTAAGTACTTGGTGTCATTCCTAATGCATCTCTGCGCAGCTTCAATATCTACTTGGGCAGCAAAAGCCGCTTTCTTCGTTTCTGCTGAGATGTATCTGAAATGCACCGTTCTTCGCTCCATTGCTTCGATGGCCTCCGCCGGGACAGATGAGTTGGTCCGGGTTTGGTCTTACTTGATGAGCTTCCAGGCCTGGGCCAACTTTTCATCTTTATTTGTGAGTTCTATGCTGAAGTGTAGCCTCCTTTTGGCTGCTGCTGCAGCGAAAGTGTTGTTGTTGTTTCTGCTGCTGCTGTTGCTGCTCTTGCTGTTGTTGTCGTTGTTCTTGTGCGTGTTGTTGGTGTTGGTTTTGTTGCTGTTAACAACAATGTTAACACCTTTGCTTCTGTTGTTGTTGTTGTTGCCATCGCTGCTGCTACCGCAATTGCTGTCTTTCGCGTTGTTGTTGTTGCCACTACTACTACTACTACTACTACTACTACTACTGCTGCTGCTGCTGCTGCTGCTGCTGTTACTGCTGGTGTCACTACTGCTGTCACTGCTACCGCTGTTGCTGCTACCATTGCTGTTGTCGATCTTTTCACAGCTGTGACTACGAGGTAGACTTTGTCCTCTGCCACTCACGTTTTTCTCCTCCCCTTCTCCTGTATTGTTGCTCGTAACCGAGGGAAGGGGGAAGGGGGAAGGAAATCTTCAGCAGTCACCAGATTTGTGGGAGGCGCAGTTTTCTTTTTTCTCAACTCTTTCAAGGCGCGCTCTACCATCTTGTTCAGTTTTATTTTGTTAAATTAAATTAAATTAAACGCTCGCCGAACTTATTTGGTGGGTCGAATATAACCCCTCGAGGGATCAAACAAGCAAACAAGACCAGTGACAGGTTATTGGTGTTTCTGTTGACAACTTGGAAAAAACTAAATAATGAAAAAATGTACCAAACTGGTGTAAATAAATTCTTTAAGCTGCACCAACCTGGCGCGTTTGAAAACATGTCCTATGTACCCAGCAGTGAATAATAATAATAATAATAATAATAATAATAATAATAATAATAATAATAATAATAATAATAATAATAAATGCCCGGATGCAGTACCAGGCAGTGGCTCTCATGGCTTCTGATCTTAATTGTTTGGAAGTGTTATCATGTACATTGTTTGTCTTGGTATAAAAGATGGGCCACAGCAAATATTCTGTTTAATACCACAGATTTGCTTGTCAGTTGTTTGACCTTAACCAGTTGAGCATGTCCCTTGGTGGCTGATGATATGTGCATCCCTGATCATGAGCAGAAGTAGTGGGGGAGCAACATAGCTATGTGTTGATAGGAATTGTTTGGGAAATGAATAATTCACCTTTGGAAACATTGGTATTTTGCTCAACATCCTTAAACAAACCTTATTCAGGGACCTTTTGAGCAGGATGGGCTACTCAACCTGAAGAAAATTCTAACTGGGCCCCCACCTGCGTGGTCATGCACTGTTTATCTTGATATGAGATCACCATGTCGCGCACATATGGTTGTGTTGCATGTGCCTGGTGTACCCTTATCAGACGGGTAGTCATGATGGGTATAATGGGCTTCATATATTTTACCCCAGTGTCACTTTGATGGCAAGGACTGCTCTCTCACTCAATAATAATATTAATAATAATAATATTAATAATAATAATAATAATAATAATAATAATAATAATAATAATAATAATAATAATAATAATAATACCGTGGAGCCATTGTTGAAACATACGAAGAAGGTCGGCGTCATCAAAACTGAGAATTGTGTAATGAAAGAAAAGTTTAAAGAAGTAACACACACACACACACACACACACACACACACACACACACACACACACACACACACACACACACAAACAAAGAAACAGCATGGAAGGAGAAAAATGTACGGTTAGTTTGCATGAGATGTGAACGCGAAGACAAGATACAGATGACCGGTGGCTATGACTGAGGAGGAGTGACCTGAGACAGAAGCACTCATATGTGCCACACAAGAATTAGCGTTAAGGACCAACTATGTGAAGTGCAGAATAGACAATACTACCAATAGCGACAAGTGCAGAATGTGTGGTGCGAGGGATGAAATGGTATGGCACATTGTTAACGAATGTCCGAAATTGGCACAACGCAAATACAAAACACGACATGACAAGGTGGCAAGAATGATTCATTGGGAGCTCTGTGGAAATCACGACCTACAAAGAGCAAAGACGTGGAATGAGCAAACCCCAGAAGGAGTGACTGAAAATGAGAATTGCAAAATCTTACGGGATGCAATGATTCAGTGCGATCACCTGACCAGACGTCGGAAAACAGACATTGAATAAAAAAGAAGAGGCATATATGATAATCGACATAGAATATCTCGGTGACAACAGGATCAGTGAGAAAGAAGAAGAAAAAAATACTATGACAATTTGAAGTGGGAAATACGGAAAGTAGGCGTGATACCAATAGTAATTGGCGCACTTAGAAGTCAACTAGCAGCATGGCTGAAAAAATTGGTGCAAGTGTGAAGGTAAAACACCTACAAAAATCAGCAGTGCTCAGAACTGCAAAAATTCTTCATAGGGTTCTTGAAGCATGACCAGTAAAGAAGTGTCACCTTAATCTGCTGGCTGTGGACAGTTGACACTTTCTATCATACCCAGCAAAATAAGCTGAGAGTTTTCCTCACATAATAATAATAATAATAATAATAATAATAATAATAATAATAATAATAATAATAATAATAATCATCATCATAATAATTGCTTTTACTATGGGTACAAGGCCCGAGATTTGGGGGAGGGAGATAGTCGATTACGTCGACCCCAGTGCTTCACTGGTACCTAATTTATCGAACCCGAAAGGATGAAAGGCAAAGTCATCGTTGGCGGAATTTGAACTCAAAACATAATGACAGACGAAATACCGCTAAACATTTTGCCCGGTGTGCTAACGGTTCTTATTTCTTTATTGCCCACAAGGGGCTAAACATAGAGGGGACAAACGAGGACAGACAAGGGGATTAAGTCGATTACATCGACCCCAGTGCGTAACTGGTACTTAATTTATCGACCCCGAAAGGATGAAAGGCAAAGTTGACCTCGGCGGAATTTGAACTCAGAATGTAGACAGACGAAACACCGCTAAGTATTTCGCCCGACGTGCTAACGATTCTGCCAGGTCGCTGCCTTGATGATGATGATGATAATAATAATAATAATAATAATAATAATAATAATAATAATAATAATAATAATAATAATAATAATAATAATAATAATAATAATAATAATAATAAGAAGAAGAAGAAGAAGAAGAAGAAGAAGAAGAAGAAGAAGAAGAAGAAGAAGAAGAATGTATAAAATACTAACATTTGTCTTGTCTGAATATACCTATAGGTTAATAGAAAGTGGCATATTTCTTAATGGGCAAAAAGGATGTAAACGTGGGTCCTACAGTTGTAAAGATCAGCTACTCATCAATAAGATGATCTTGGAAGATTGTCACAAACGACACAAAAACTTGTCGATAGCCTGGATAGACTAAAAAAAAGCTTTTGATAGTCTACCACATAGCTGGATTAAGAAATGTCTGGAAATGTATAAAATAGCACCTTCTCTACGAAACTTTTTGTCTGTAAGTATGAGATCATGGAGAACCACACTGACTTTGAATAGTGACAATGAATTTCTCAATGCTGGAGATGTAATAATTTCATGTGGCATTTTCCAGGGTGACTCTCTATCACCACTCCTCTTTTGTCTAGCCTTAATGCCTCTCTCGAAATTGCTCGACGATGTACAATACGGCAATGAAATGTTTGATAAAAATATAAATCATCTCATTTACATGGATGGTTTAAAGCTCTTCTCAAAAAATGACCAACAACTACAGGGTTAACTAAAGATTGTTAAACAATTTAGTGATGACATCAGGATGCAATTTGATCTCGATAAATGTCCAAAGCTACTTTTATCAAAGGAAAAACGACAGAAACATCCTACGTTAATCTTGACCAGTAGAATGTCATAAAGGAGTTAGAACCAGCGGAGAGTTACAAATACCTCGGTGTATTTTAAGGTGATGGAATCAACCATCCAGTGATGAAGGAAAGGATCAGAAGAGAATGTTATCGCAGGGTCAGGGCATTAGACAAGACAACTGAATGAAAGAAACAGGATCGAAGTGATCAATACTTTATCCATACCAGTCGTGTCTTACAGTTTCAATATCATTAACTGCTCAATTACTGAAATATGTAATCTTGACAGAAAAATACGAAAATTATTGACAAGGCATAGAATGCACCACCCTAAGGCAGATATAGAACGACTTTACCTGCCAAGAAAAGAGGGAGGCCGTGGATTTTACAACTGGCATTAACAATGAAAATTGCCACAATTGGCATAGACACCTACCCGAAAATCTCTGATGACTGGATGTTAAAACTTGTCTCAAAGCATGAAAACAAGAAAGCATCATACTCAGTAACAAAACAGGCAAAGGAATATCTAAGTGAATTCCAAATATAACAAATTCCAGAATTAGGCGTACAGGAAACAAGCACAGAAACAGCTAAGCGTATGAAAACCCGTGTTAAAACTGATGCCTTAGATATTCTTACTGATTAATGACAAGAAAAACCTCTCAATGGCAAATACCGAAAGGAAGTTAATAGTGCCGATGTTGAAAAAGCCCTTACCCATCAATGGTTAGTATCTTCTGGCTTAAAATCAGAAACAGAAGAGTTTATCATTGCAGCCCAAGATCAATGTCTACCTACAATGAACTACCAGGCCAACATACTAAAGAACAGCAGTAGCCCAACATTCCGTGTATGTAAACAACAATATGAAGCCATTGATCATGTTGTCTCCATGTGGAGTCTTCTTGCGCCTACAGAGTATCTCAACAGGCATGATAGAGCAGCACAATATATTCACTGGGTAATTTGCAAAAACTTGGATCTGCCCCATGATAAAAACTGGTGGGAACACAAACCACCTCCAGTGCTTGGAAATGATCACATCTCACTCCTCTGGAACTTCACCATTCAAACTGACAGAAAGATAGATGCGGATTGGCAGGACATTATATTGAAAGACTTCAGACAAAAATCATGCCTCTTCATTGATATGACTGTCCCAATCGACATAAATGTATCTGTCAAGACCTACTATATACTGAACAAGTATAAAGGTCATGAGATGGAAATTCGCAAAATGTAGAACCTCAAGACTAAAACAATACCTGTTGTCATAGGTGCCCTAGGAATGATAGCAACAGGGACTGGTCCCTACCTAGCTCAGATACCAGGAAACTCAAAAGTGGCAGAAATTCAAAAGATAGTGCTCATGGGAACTGCGTATATACTACGTAAAATACTGTCTGTGAAATTTCAAATTTTAAAACAAACTCATAATTTTCTTATGGTTTCTTAAGCATTCTCTAGAACAATACTATGCTAATCTTCCAGGATCATCTTTTTGATGAGTAGCTGATCTTTACAACTGTAGGACCCACGTTTACATCCTTTTTGCTCATTAGGGAATATGTCACTGTCTATTAAAAACCTATAGGTATATTCAGTCAAGACAGATGTTAGTATTTTATACATTGTTCTTAAGCAGGTTATGGGTCTATAATTTTTTGATTCATTTGTTTCTTATTTTTTGAATCTAGGAGTTAGCCAAGTGGGAATCATAATAGGTTGTTGCAAAACAATGTTGTAACGTTTTGTTAGCAGTTCATGGCTCTCTATGAAGGCATTCAGCCAGAAGTTAGGAATGTTATCCTTTCCTGGAGACTTCCATTTGCTTGACCTCCTGAGAGCAGATCTTACATCCTCTATCTTGATACCCTCCCACTCTTGCTCTTCTAAGGAGTCTAAGTCTGTAGATATTCTATCAATCTAAGGGGCCTTTTCATTGTGTGTTTTTCCTTCTGCCCAAATTTTATTCCAAATTTCCTGCACTTCTTGTTTTGATGGGGCAAACTTTACTGTAACTGGTATTTTCCCTGTCTTCCTGTCAACATTTTTGAGGTTATTTTTGAACATGTTGTTGTCCTTGAAGAATCTAACGCGGTTTTCATACCTTGCTATGCGGGCAGCTTTAGCACATACCTTTCCCTTGATAGTTTCTATGGTGGTATCGATATGAAGTATGGTTTTCATGTTAATTTTTTTCTTTGATAGTCTTGTCAAACCTAAGGTTTTTCAAACATTCTATGTCAGACCTAAGCAGCTGAATTTGGTGTTGAATACGCTCTTGCTAAGTAGGCTTTTTGTGGGAATGTTGTCGTTTTCTAATCTTTTCACCACATAGAATCGTTGAAATTTTCGCGGATGCATAGTACAGGTGGTTGAAATCTGTAATATCAATATCATTAGCTGAAATTATATCCTTAAGTGCAAGGCGGATTTTACCAATTATTTTCAGGTTTTGGTTAGAAATGCGAATTTTTGGGAGAGTATCGCGTTCATTCATACTGGTTTCTTTAATTTTCAGCCATTCAATCATGATTTGATTTTTAGACTATGTAGTTTAGTTGGGTCAATTTCTGTGTGACTTTCTTCATCTGTTTGATTTCCATGTGTCTTAGTGTTTATGGTTCGTTCAGAGAGTATTTCCATTTGCATATCAGTTACATTAACTCTTTCGATCATTACTGCATTTTCATCAGACCTGGGCTGGTCTATAATTATTTCTTCTGTAGTATCTTCTTTAGCTGCAACTTCGTTCTCTTTATCCCTTACTGATTGTTTAATTTGGTCAATCTCTAATCCAGTTAGTAATTTCTTTCTCATAATGTCTCTTCTTAAGTTGGCAAGTTTGTTACTGTCTATGTGGGAGTCTCACTTCAAGGTGCTTCTGCCCCCAGTTTAAGTAGATTTGTACGGAATTAGATTTATTTGTAGGGAAATACATGGCATGAAGGTCTTAAGAGCTTCTTTATTATCTCTTCCCAGAGAGCCATGAACTGCTAACAAAACTTTACGACATTGTTTTGCAACAACCTAGTATGATTCCCACTTGGCTAGTTAATGCTGTTATACTCCTACATCCAACAAATAAGAAACAAATGAATCAAAAAATTATAGACCCATAACCTGCTTAACAACAATGCATATAGGGTAAGTTTTAATGACTTGTGATTCATTTTTCAGTGTTATACTGGTTTTCCAATTTGCCATTTCATGGTTGATAGATATTAATAGTGTTGGAGCTACTTTATTTGTGTGGAGAGATTCCAGTATCCATGAGTGTAGAACACTGTCGAATGCTTTTTGGTAATCAACCCAAGTTGAGGATTGTCTTTCTCTTCTTACAGTCCTCTATAATGGCTCCATTAACTAGAAGCTGCTCTTTACAATCATACAACCAGAATCCTTCCCAGTTTTCATAGCATTATATTACCCACATGGACAGGATGCCGGTCCGTCGCGGGATTACTCATTTTTGCCAGCTGAGTGAAATGAAATGTTTTGCTCAAGAACATAACACGTCGCTCGATCCAGGAATCGAAACCACAATATTACGATCATGAGTCCAACACACTAACCACTAAGCCATGCATCTCCACATCCACTCTTTCTCTCTCTCTCTCTCTAATGTGTGTGTGTGTGTGTGTGTGTGTGTGTGTGTGTGTGTGTGTGTGTGTGTGTGTGTGTGTGTGTGTGTGTGTGTGTGTGTGTATTTGTGTGTGTACATATATACATATATGCGAAGCCTTTGAGTGCAACATTTTTTCTTTTTACCCGCCGTTATTGATTAAATATCTCGACTCTTGCTTCTTGCTTCGAGTACTTTATTCTCGTAAGTTATTTGACAATATTTCTTTAAACCAGTCACTTACGTGAATTTCTATCTATCTATCTATCTATCTATCTATCTATCTATTTGTCTGTCTGTCTGTCTGTCTGACTGTCTGTCTGTCTATCTACATATATGTATGTACGTATGTATACATACATACAGATACACACACACACATATATACACATATACACATACACATACGCACACACACACACACACACACACATATACACACACACACACACATATATATATATATATATATATATATATATATATATATATATATTACTCACACAAAGAAAGAAAGAGAACGCGCAAAGCATGAACGAAAAACTCAAAAGAATTACGAGAAGAAAATAGAAGTAACGATTGTAAAACAAAAAAGAAAGGCATACGATATCCAGACGATAGTCTTTATATCACCAGCTTCTTAAAAGCATAAATAATCGATGACGAAAATCAAAGTAAAATTTCGCTTTATTCAGGATTATGCCTAAAAGAAAAGACATGAAGACCGCATAAAAAGTTCTCAACATCTCTCAGGGAAACACTACCAGAAAAATATATTAAAATAGAGGAGTAGCAGTTTGAAATAAGCTTTAGGTACATTACTGTAGCTAGATGTCGCTTGATGTCCTTTTTCAAGATGTGGTGGATATATTGATGTGATTGATGAGATAGGTATCGGTGTTCAATAGGAATTATATGAAGAAGAAAATAACAGCTGAAGGGAAGATGTTGTGTGTTCATCTTGAAGAAGCCATAGTAGAAAGCAACAGTATTGTTGGTCTCTGTATATATACGCATATAATGATATGCGTCTCTCTCTCTTTGTCTCTCTCTCTCGATATCTATTTATCTATCTATCTATCTATCTATCTGTCTGTCTATTTATCTGTCTCCCTGCCACTGTCTGTCTGACTGTCTATCTATCTATCTATCTATCTATCTATCTAGGATGCGTGCTCTAAGAAACGAAGGTGTTGGAGCCGCACGAGAGGCCCGGGTGGCGGAGGCGCAACAGGGCAACAAAGCCACCATTCGGTCTCTGGTGGACGAACAGGGGCGCGAACTGCTCGAGCCAAGCAAAATGTGTGAGGCCTTTCAGCGGCACTTTGCTCGACTGTTTGGGACGAATGGCGAGCGAGAACGCAGGGTGGACTTCAGTGCCTACCTGCACAGCCTGCCACGACTCTCGGCAAGAGAGGCGGAGTGCTGCGAAGGTGCCATCACGGCGGCGGAAGTGAGGGACGCGATGGCGGGATGCTCGAGGGACAAATCTCCGGGTTTGGATGGTCTGCCCTACGAGCTTTACAAC
>NC_142932.1:73750063-73795063 GCF_046866305.1 Octopus bimaculoides | reverse complement strand
ACAAAACTATAGACCTATAACCTGTCTCCCTACGATCTACAAAGCCTTTACTGCAATAATATCGCAGAGATTGAGTAAACACCTGGAAAATAACAACCTGTTTCCAGAAGAGCAGAAGGGATGCTGCAAGGGCTCATACGGCTGTAAACATCAATTATTGATCAATAAAGCCATAACTGAAGACAGCGGCAGAAAGAAGAAAGGCCTCAGTATGGCCTGGGTGGACTACCAAAAGGCTTTCGACAGTGTTTCCCACACGTGGATTCTGGAAACTCTAGCCATAAACAAGGTGGCACCAATTATTATAAAATACATAGGGCATTCAATGAACAAATGGCAAACAGTGCTACAGCTCGAAACAAAAGAGGGACTTGTGAAAACGAAAGCCATCCCCATTAAAAGAGGAATATTCCAGGGAGACACGCTCTCTCCACTCCTGTTCTGCCTGGCACTCACACCTTTAACTGAATTGCTAAATAGAACTGGATGCGGATACAAATGCTACGGAAAAACAGTCAGCCACCTTCTATATATGGATGACCTAAAATTATATGCTAAAAACGACAAAGAGCTAGAAACACTACTACAGACAGTACACGGCTTTACCAAGGAAATAGATATGAAATTCGGATTAGAAAAATGTGCCAAAGCAACCCTGAAAAGAGGAAAATTAATTAAAAGCAGCAATATAACACTAGATAAAGTCAATGAAATAAGAGAACTAGACGAAAGCCAACCATATAAGTATTTAGGAGTCAATGAACTAGATAGGATACAACATACACAAATGAAAGAAAAAATAAAGAAAGAGTACTATAGACAAGTTAGATCAATACTAAAAACAGAGCTCAATGCTAAAAACAAGATAATGGGTATCAACACTTTAGCTGTCCCAGTTATAAGCTATAGCTACAACATCCTTAACTGGACACTAAACGAACTATGTAAAATAGAGAGGAAAACAAGAAAAATAATGACAGGATATAGGATGCACCACCCAAAATCTGACATAGAAAGGCTATATATACAACGCACAGAAGGTGGCAGGGGTCTTATACAGCTAGAAAACTATTATAAAATAACCACCATAGGACTGCAAAAGTACCTACTCCAAAAGCAAGGGAAACTAATACAAATAGCCACAAAACACGAGCAAAACAAAAAGCTGTTTTCAGTATTTAAGGAAGCTGACAAATACAAACAAGAAATCAATCTACCTAACAAATACGAAGAAGAAGAAGAAGAAGAAGAAGAAGAAGAAGAAGAAGAAGAAGAAGAAGAAGAAGAAGAAGAAGAAGAAGAAGAAGAAGAAGAAGAAGAAGAAACAACAAAAGCTATAAAACAAATGAAATCCAAACTAAAACTAGAACAGCAACGAACCATGATAAAACGATGGCAAGAAAAGCCCCTACATGGTAAATACTGGGCTAAACTAAATGCGAAAGAAATAGACAGAGAAAAATACCAGCAATGGCTGAGAAGCTCAGGACTCAAAGCAGAGACTGGAGGATTTTTAATTGCTGCACAAGACCAAAGTCTCCCCACCAGAAATTACCAAAAACACATAATGAAAAGAAATATAACAAGTAACTGTAAAATATGTGGAGATGGACAAGAAACAATAAATCATATTATCTCTGGTTGCCCAGTCCTGGCTAAGAAGGAATATATTCACAGACACGACAGAGCTGGGACCTATATACACTGGAAGCTATGCCAACACTATGGAATAACAACAGAAAAAAGATGGTATAAACACACACCAGAAAAGGTCACAGAAAACGAGAAAGCAACCATACTCTGGGATATGCCAATACACACAGATAGATAAATTAAGACAAATAGACCAGATATAGTTGTCAAAGATCACGAAGAAAAAAAATGCTTTCTAATTGATGTATCAATACCAGCAGATGACAACGTTTCTCTAAAAGAAATGGAAAAACTTTCAAAATACAAAGACCTGGAAATAGAGATAACTCGAATGTAGAATCTAAAAACAGAAACAATTCCTATCATAGTAGGTGCCTTAGGTATAATAAAAAAAAATATTCAGACAAATACATAACAAAAACACCAGGACTCACAAATATATATAACATACAGAAAATTGTACTACTGGGTACTGCACACATTCTACGCAAAACACTTTCAATACAGTAAACATAAGAGCAGCACAGCAAACCACAGCACATACCCAAGGCGCACAGAGCTGCGCTCGGTAGTGAAGTGAAAGCACGTTATAAAAATAAAACTACTGAACAATAATAATAATAATAATAATAATGATGATGATGATGATAATAATAATAATAATAATAATAATAATAATAATAATAATAATAATAATAATAATAATAATAATAATAATAATCTAGCCTGTTCCTCATATTAAAAAAGATTTACATACTTGTATACTTGTATAAGAATTTCTTCGCAAAGAATTTTATATTTTTCTTCCTAGTCTTCCAACTTTAAATAGTATACAAGAAGACGGAGATCAAAACATTCTTGTATAGTTTTATTTGATATTTCTCATATAAATAGATAAGACTTTCCAGCCCAAGGGAGTAACTCGTTAGTCTAACATTTCGTTTATTAAAGCCAGAAGCAAACGATGTTAAGAGAATTGCAAGTGGTTTAAAACTATAAACATATTCTTAGTTTACTTATTACTTTTTTCATATTTAGTTTGCATGTTTGTATTCTGTTGCCCATACATTCAGCATTATATTATTTTAACTTGCGATAGTGATGGTGCTGATAATGATGATGTCACGTGATAATATTGGCGGCCATATTAATAGCGATAAAAGTTAAAACAGTAAACGTTCAAATCAGTATCATGCAGTAGGTACAAAAGCATAGTTTACTGAATATTAGTAGACGGTAAAGTCGAACTCTGCTTTATAAAATAAATAACGGTATTATATTCTTAGTGCAGGAAACTTAAAATGATCTTGTCTAAAGTATGAAACACCATGAGATTTATATTCTAAATAAGAAGCACAGAGAACAAAATAGAGAGCAAAAAAGGTGCATAACCTCATGGTTAGCGTGTTGGGCTCTCCTAAGGGTGTGAGTTCGATTCCTGAATGGGGTGGCGCATTTGTGTCTTCGAGCAAGGTAATTTTCAAGTTGCTCCAGTTTTCTCGACTATTCAATAGTTACAGATGTTGTTATTGAACTAGCAGCTTTCACAGCTGGTCTGATTTTGTAGTGTTTACGTATTTTCCAATATAAATACCATCCTTCCCTATCGAGGCATTTTTTATATTCATTTGATGTTAGCACAGGATATCCCGAGTCGAGATGGTCTATTGTTTCGTCAAATGTCTCACAAAATCTACATTTAGGGTCAGACTCGTTTTGAAGAACGTTAGCCTTGTAGTTTTTGGTAAGCAAGCTTTGATTTTTGCCACCAATATGAAACCTTCAGTCTCTGCTTTCAGTCTTGAACTTCTCAGCCACTGATGGATTGTTGCTTGGTCTACATCAGCATTTCGGCTTCGAAGTATATACTATCCATGCAGAGGTTTCTGGCTCCACTGCTCCTCAATTGGTTTCTGCCCGTTCTTTTTTGCCGTCTGTCTGACTCGTTTTGCTTTTTTCGTGACAGTGGTTTCAGGTTCTTCATCTAATTCAGAGTTCCCTTGCGAATTTGCAAGCTTCCTTGACAATAGAATGTGATTTTTTGCTGCTTTCGTGTTTGCACACAATCCGTAGCATCCAGTCCTCTGTACTAGATAAATACTTGTTCATTGCTATAGCACAGTCTTATAGCACAGTTCTACATGCATCATTCCTCTTCCCCCCATTACTTCTAGGTAACTACAGACGATCAACGTCTGCTTTTGGGTGGTGCATGTTCTTAGACATTAGTAGTTTTTTTTTTTTGTCTTCCTGTCCAGGTGTTGCAGTTCTGTAAGATTTCAGTTCATGATATTAAAACTGTACTGGACTACTGGAAGTGCCAGGGTGTTAATCGCATCGATGCGATTTTGGGAGTTGAGTTCAGTTTTTAGAATAAGTCGTATTCTTCTGTAATAATCCTTTCGTATTTTTTCCTTCATAGTAATATGTTGTATACCATCTTCGTTTATCCCCAGTTATTTATAGCTTTCTTGTGGGTCAAGCTCCTTGATGGCAGTGTCGGTATCTAATTTAATGGAAGCTGTTTGTCTGAGCTTACCTCTTACAAAAGTTGCTTTAGCACACTTATCAAGGCCAAAAATCCATCCCGATGTCATTGCTGAACTCGTTAAATGTTGTTAACAGCCCTACTATCTCTTTGTCATTTCTAGCAAACAGCTTCAGATCGTCCATATAAAATAGATGGTTTACTATAATATTATACATTTTGAACCTATACCTGGTGTTACTCAGTTCGTTTGGGAGTGGGATTAATACCATCGTTTGATGTTGATGTTGTTAGATTGGCGCATCGCATTACTATGGCTTAGAAGGAGATGTGTATTCCACTTGGCCATTTTACCTTATAAGAATTTAGCCAATTATGTGAGACACTATCAAACACTTTCCTGTAGTCTGTCCATGCCATATTCAGGTTCTTCTTGTTGCTCCGATAATTCTCTACACTCATTTTATTTACGAATAATTGATCTATGCCTTCATGAGCTTCTGGGAAGAGTTCTGTTCCAGGAAAGTATATATTCTTTCTATTATTATTATTATTATTATTATTATTATTATTATTATTATTATTATTATTATTATTATTATTATTATTAAGGCGGCGAGCTGACAGAATCGTCAGCACACTGGACAAAACGCTTAGCGGCATTTTGTCCATCCTTACGTTCAGAGTTCAAACTCCACCGCGGTTGACTTTGTCTTTCATCCTTTCGGGGGCGATAAATTGCGTACCAGTTACGCACTGGGGGCGGTAGGATGACTAGCCCCCTCCTCGAAAATTTCAGGCCTTGTGCCCATAGTAGAAAGGATTATTGTTGTTGTTGTTAATGATATTGTTGATGTTGTTGATGCTGTTGCTTGTGTTATTTGCCACATCATTATGATTGTTTCTACCAAAAGCAATCATTTTTTTTTCTCTCCCTGTAAAATGTTTACATTTTGCTAAGTGATTAAGTTGGATTTACTTATTACCTTGTTTGTTTTTGTTTTTGTTTCCTTTTTGCTCTCTTATAAGCAGTTGTGAGTTTTTCAGTAATAGTTGTCAGTCTGGTTACTGAAATATATTTCTGTATTGAATATAAATGTATACAAAAAAAAAAAATAATAATAATAAATGTTTAAAATATCTAAAACTAACTAACTTTTTTCTATCACTGCAGAGGTGAGATCTCTCGAAACATTCCAGAAGGTTTCTCTGAGTGGCATATTTGGAAAGAAAAGTTTCTCCCTGAACTATGCTTAACAAAACCAAGACCGCAAACCAGCAGCATCGGTAAAAGAGTGCATTATGATGTCAGCCGTGTGTGTAGATTCGAAGTGATGGGAAAGTGGTGTGAATACAAACCAGAGGCTGTGATGGTGAATGATAATTACAGGATATTATGGGATTTCTTCATAAAGACTGACCACACTGTTCAAGCAACAAGACGATATATGATCATACAGGAGACAAAGAGCAAAAAATGTATGAACATAGACTTTGTAACATCGTATGATAACAGAGTGGATACCCAAAAAATTGAGAAAATTGAGAAATATCAGGACCTAGACACAGTGATGAAGAGATTGTGGAAGACTGAGATATTAATATATAAGTGAATGTTTGAGTATATTCAGTATAGCAGAAAACATAAGAAAATTAATTAGCTTTAGCATGAAGAAAGGGAAAGTAGATCTCTACTCAGGTGACACACTCTTAGTAAAAGTTAATATCAAAAGAGTAATTTTCCAGGGAGGCTTTGATATTTGTCTGAAGTTTGATCCCCCTCAATTTACTGTTCAGGAAGGGAAAGGCAGGGTATCAGTTCAGAAACAGTAATAGAAAAGGTAACCATTTGTTCTACATGGATGATCTGAAGCATTTTGGTAAGAATGAAAAAGAGACATATTGCTAAATACAGACTGTAAGACTCTTCAGCAAAGATATAGGCATGGAATTTGGCATAGATAAGTGTGCAATATTAGTCATGAGAAGGGGACAGGTAGTCAACAGCGAAGGCATACAATTACCAGATGGCCAGAATTCAAATCATTGAAATGAGGAGAGAGTTATAAGTATATAGGAGTATTAGAATCTGACAGAGTACTAACTATAGAAATGAAAACGATAATTGAGAAGAAGTAAATCAGAACCTACTAAAGTCAAAGCTAAATGGTCCGAATCTAGTGAAGGCTGTAAATACTTGGACAATGCCATTACTCAGATACTCAGCAGCTTTTGTAGATTGGACAAAAACTGAATTAGCAAAGCTAGACAGGAGAATTAGGAAGGAATTCAATATGAATGTAGGACTCATCCCAAGGCCAGGAGTAGCAAGATTATACCTAACTAGAAAAGAAGGTGGAAGAGGCTTAATATCAGTAGAAGAGTGCGTGGAGTTAGCTAGAGTAGATATAGACTCCTATGTAGGTAATAGTGAAGTAAGTTCATTAAAAACTGCTAGAGTCAAAGCAAGACAAAGGGAAACCAAAAACTCAAACGAAATTAAAAACTAGAAAAAAGAACAGAAATTATCTGTCTAGCAGGAGAAGGCGTTGCATGGTAGCTTCCCAAAGATAGTTGCAGCAAATAATAGCAGTGAGACATGGTTATGATTGCAGAAAGGAAAGCTGAAAAGGGAGACAGAAAGTTTGTTAGTAGCCGTACAAGATCAAGCATTAAGGACTAATTGAATAAAATCCAAGATCGACTAAAACCAAGTAGATTCCCAATGTAGGTTATGCAAATCAAAAGAGGAAAGCGTTACTCATATAGTAAGTGAATATAGCATGATGCACAGAAAGAATACAAGAAAAGACATGACAACCTAGGGAGAGTAATCCACTGGGAGTTATGTAGAAAGCTAGAATTTGAACATACTAATAAATGGTATGAACATGAACTTGGTAAATTACTAGAAAGTAAGAAATACAAGTTGTTGTGGGACATTAAAATTCAGACTGACAGAGTAATAGAAGCTAGAAGGTCTGATTTGGTAGTAGTAGTAGTAGTAGTAGTAGTAGTAGTAGTAGTAGTAGTAGTAGTAGTAGTAGTAGTAGTAGTAGATAAAGAGAATAGAAAGTGCCAGATAATTGACTTTACAGTCCCAAATGATGAAAAATCAATATGAGATACAGAAAAAATAGCAAAGTACCAGGACCTAGCCATTGAATTACAGAGACTATGGAAATTGCGGGTGAAATGTATCCCAGTAGTCATAGGTGCATTGGGAACTATCCCTAAAGATCTGCACAGATGGATAGAAGAAATAAGCATCAAACCCAGTTTAGTACAGCTCCAGAAAGTAGTGTTATTAGGGAAAGCTAGAATACTTAGTAGAGTTCTTGGCATCTAAGGTTACTTGTTGTAACCCGATGTTAGATTTTTCTTTTCCAATAGTCTAATCTATTGTGTGTATATAATAATAATAATAATAATAATAATAATAATAATAATAATAATAATAATAATAATAATAATAATAATAATAATAATAATAATAATAATAATAATAATAATAATAATAATAATAATAAACGACACAAATACTTGGCAATAGCCTGGATAGACTATAAAAAAGCTGGATTAAGAAATGTCTGGAAATGTATAAAATAGCTCCTACACTGCGAAACTTTTTCTCTGTAAGTATAAGATCATGGGGAACCACACTGACTTTGAACAGTGATAATGAATCTCTAAATGCTGGAGATGTAAGAATTTTATGTGGCATTTTCCAAGGTGACTCTCTATCACCACTCCTTTTTGTCTAGCTTTAATGCTTCTCTCGAAATTGCTCTGTGGTGTACAATACGGCTATGAAATGTTTGATAAAAATATAAATCATCTCATTTACATGGATGATTTAAAGCTCTTCGCGAAAAATGACCAACAACTTCAGGGCTAACTAACGATTGTTAAACAATTCAGTGATGACATCAGGATGTAATTTGGCTTCGATAAATGTCCAAAGCTACTTTTATCAAAGGAAAAATGACAAAAACAGCCAACATTAATCTTGACCAGCAGAATGTCATAAAAGAGTTAGAACCAGCGGAGAGCTACAAATACCTAGAGGTAATTGAAGGGGACGGAATCAAACATGCAGTGATGAAGGAAGGGATCAGAAGAGATTGTTATCGCAGGATGAGAGCAATACTCAAGACAGAGCTGAATGCAAGAAACAGGATCGAAGCGATCAATACTTTAGCCATACCAATCGTGACTTACAGTTTCAATATCATTAACTGGTCAATTACTGAAATATGTAATCTTGACAGAAAAATAGGAAAACTGTTGACAATGCATAGAATGCACCACCCTAAGGGAGATATAAAACGATTTTATCTGCCAAGAATATTATGACTGATAAATGACAAGAAAAACCTCTCAATGGCAAATACCCAAAGAGAGCGAATAATGCCGATGTTGACAAAGCCCTTACCCATCAATGGCTAATGGCTTCCGGCTTAAAAACAGAAGGGTTTATCATAGCAGTCTAAGATAAATGCCTACCCACAAGGAACTACCAAGTCAACATATTAAAGAACGGCAGCTTCCCAACATGTGTATGTCAACAACAATATGAAACCATTGATCATGTTGTTTCCATGCGCAGTCTTCTTGCGCTTACAGAGTATCTCAACAGACATGATAGAGCTGCACAATATATTCACAGGGAAATTTGCAAAAACCTGGACTTGCCCCATGATAAAAACTGGTGGAAACACAAACTATCTCCAATGCTTGAAAATGATCACATTCGACTTCTCTGGAACTTCACCATTCAAACTGACAGAAAGATAGATGCAAATAGGTCAGACATCATACTGAAAGACTTCAGACAAAAATCATGCCGCCTCATTGTTGTGACTGTCCCAATTGATATAAACGTATCTGTCAAGACCTACCAAAAACTGAGCAAATATAAAGATCTTGAAATAGAAATTAGCAAAATCTGGAACCTCAAGACTAAAACAATACCTGTTGTCATATGTCCCTAGGAATGATAGCAAAAGGGGCTGATTGCTACTTAACTCAGATTCCAGGAAACCCCAAAATGGCTGAAATTCAAAAGATAGTGCTCATGGAAACTGCCCATAACCTACGTAAAATACTGTCTATGTAATCTCAAATTTTAAAACAAACATAATTTTCTTATGGTTTCTTAAACATTCTCTAGAACAAAACCAAATATATGGCACCCTAGGCATAACACCAACATGAACTTCTAGCTTGTTGTCTCTTGAGGTCTCTGAGTGTGACTTGGAGCCAATTTGTACAAATGCAAAGCAAAAGTCAAACATAAAATAATAATGATAATAATAATAATAATAATAATAATAATAATAATAATAATAATAATAATAATAATAATAATAATAATAATAATAATGCCTGAATGGCTCACGAAAGGGAAAACCATCTTAATTCCCAAATCCACGGAAACGGAGAAACCACAAAACTATAGACCTATAACCTGTCTCCTTACGATCTACAAAGCCTTTACTGCAGTAATATCGCAGAGATTGAGTAAACACCTGGAAAATAACAACCTGTTTCCAGAAGAGCAGAAGGGATGCTGCAAGGGCGCATACGGCAGTAAAGATCAATTACTGATCAATAAAGCCATAACTGAAGACAGCGGCAGAAAGAAGAAAGGCCTCAGTATGGCCTGGGTGGACTACCAAAAGGCTTTCGACAGTATTCCCCACACGTGGATTCTGGAAACTCTAGCCATAAACAAGGTGGCACCAATTATTATAAAATACATAAGACACTCAATGAACAAATGGCAGACAGTTCTACAGCTCCAAACAAAAGAGGGACTTGTGAAAAAGAAAGCCATCCCCATTAGAAGAGGAATATTCCAGAGAGACACGCTCTCTCCACTCCTGTTCTGCCTGGCACTCACACCTTTAACTGAATTGCTAAATAGAACTGGATGCGGATACAAATGTTACGGCAAAACAGTCAGCCACCTTTTATATATGGATGACCTAAAATTATACGCTAGAAATGACAAAGAGCTAGAAGCACTACTACAGACAGTACATGGCTTTACCAAGGAAATAGATATGAAATTCGGATTTAAAAAATGTGCCAAAGCAACCCTGAAAAGAGGAAAATTAGTTAAAAGTAGCAACATCACACTAGATAAAGCCAATGAAATAAGAGAACTAGACGAAAGCCAGCCATATAAATATTTAGGAGTCAATGAACTAGATAGAATACAACACACAAAAATGAAAGAAAAAATAAAGAAAGAGTACTATAGACGAGTTAGATCAATACTAAAAACAGAGTTCAATGCTAAAAACAAGATAATATTTTAGCTGTCCCAGTTATAAGTTACAGCTACAATATCCTTAACTGGACACTAAACGAACTATGTAAAATAGAGAGGAAAACAAGAAAAATAATGACAGGATATAGGATGCACCACCAAAAATCTGACATAGAAAGGCTATATATACAACGCACAGAACGTGGCAGGAGTCTTATACAGCTGGAAAACTATTATAAAATAACCACCATAGGAGTGCAAAAATACCTACTCCAGAAGCAGGGAAAACTAATACAAATAGCCACAAAACACGAGCAAAACAAAAAACTGTTTTCAATATTTAAGAAAGCTGACAAATACAAACAAGAAATCATACTACCTAACAAATACGAAGAAGAAGAAGAAGAAGAAGAAGAAGAAGAAGAAGAAGAAGAAGAAGAAGAAGAAGAAGAAGAAGAAGAAGAAAAGCTATAAAACAAATGAAATCCAAACTAAAACTAGAACAGCAACGGACCATGATAAAACGATGGCAAGAAAAGCCCCTACATGGTAAATACTGGGCTAAACTAAATGCAAAAGAAATAGACAGAGAAAAATACCTGCAATGGTTGAGAAGCTCAGGACTCAAAGCAGAGAATGAAGGATTTTTAATTGCATCACAAGACCAAAGCCTCCCCACCAGAAATTACCAAAAACATATAATGAAAAGAAACATAACAAGTAACTGTAGAATATGTGGAGATGGACAAGAAACAATAAATCATATTATCTCTGGCTGCCCAGTCCTGGCTAAGAAGGAATATATTCACAGACACGACAGAGCTGGGACCTATATACACTGGAAGCTATGCCAACACTATGGAATAACAACAGAAAAAAGATGGTATAAACACACGCCAGAAAAGGTCACAGAAAATGAGAAAGCAACCATACTCTGGGATATGCCAATACACACAGATAGAGAAATTAAGGCCAATAGACCAGATATAGTTGTCAAAGATCATGAAGAAAAAAAATGTTTTCTAATTGATGTATCAATACCAGCAGATGACAACGTTTCCCTAAAAGAAATGGAAAGACTTTCAAAATACAAAGACCTGGAATTAGCGGTAACTCGAATGTGGAATCTAAAAACAGAAACAATTCCTATCATAGTAGATGCCTTAGGTATAATAAAAAAAAATATTCAGACAAATACATAACAAAAACACCAGGACTTACAAATATATATAACATACAAAAAACTGCACTACTGGGTACTTCACACATCCTACGCAAAACACTTTCAATACACGGTAGTGAAGTGAAAGCACGTTATAAAAATAAAAATACTGAACAATAATAATAATAATAGAAAAAAATAAAAATAATGATAATATGCTGCAGCTACTGATACTAAATACTACTAATACTACAACAATACTACAACTACTACTATAATGATAGCACAGGAATCTGAGGCCCAACAACCATGCTTACCACTACCCCCACCCCCGCTACTGTTGCTGTTGCTACAACCACTGCCACTACTACACTTAAAAACAATAATACCAGTGATATCAGTGATAATAATAATAATAATGAAAGGAAACGGGAGGAGTCTCCTTATGGGCTCATAATGATACATCTAGTGATGGTGTCACAATAAAAGCATTGGTAATTGCGCAACCTGATAATCGCTATTTCATATGAATGACAATGAAAAAACAAAATATTGTGAATAACGGTGGTAATGAAACTGAAGCCAATAGTGGTGACAGTGTTACACCCAGTAGGCTCAGAGATTCTGGTCCGGTTCCAGCCTGTCGATATCCAGAAAGGGACCACCACACATGGCGTAGATGGACCAAACAAATTAATGCTGTGGTCATGGAGCAACCGAGTAGATGAAAATGGTGCTCAAATTAGGGGTTACCGACAACGTATGTATGATCATTGGAGAGAAAAAGGATGGTTTCAACTCACGGAACAGAGACTATGTGATCAAGCTAGAGCAATAAGAAAAAAATGTTGGTTCACAGAAGTAGAGCTCGAAGCTATCAAAAGACGGGTCATGGACAATAGGAGTATAGGTAAGAATGAAAACACAGTTCTTACTAATAGGAGTAATCTCAGAGCACAGGAAAGGAGCAGTGGTAGGTTACTTGATGAGAGACATATAGATGATCTGAAAGAAGACGATAAAACTAATAGCGACATGTCAGGATGAACAAAAGGTTGAAAGAATAAAGGTAAGACTACAGGAGAACGATAGCGAGAATATTTGCAACCTTAAAAAGGTTGATCGATGAAAATTGAAGCAAGAAACGAAAAATCTTAATGAAATTCTGAAATACATCAGAATAAACATCATAGAAACAAATAATTTGATCAAGACAGCAAGTATTGTAGCAGAAAATGTGAGTGTCGATGTCAAGAAAAAGAAGCATAATGGGAGTGACAAAAGAAAAGATCCATGGTGGAAAAGAGGAATCCAGGCAGGGTTAGACATGATCTCGAAGGAAATCTCTGTGTTAGACTGAAAAGAGAAAGGGGAGTTTAAAAGAGAACAAAAATATAGGGTGTTGGAAAGGAAGTACAATATTGAAAGAAAGGGCCTGAAAGTAGTAGTGGAGGAACTGAAACAGCACCTCGTTGCAAAGAATAGGTTATTCAGAGTAGATCAGAAGAGATTCTATAAAGAAGTAGATGGAGGATGTACAGATGAAAAGTTGATACCAGATAACTTTGAAAATCAAAGGTTTTGGAGTAACATCTGGAGCAAAGACAAGGAGCACAAGAAGGATGCTGAATGGTTGCAAGAACTGAAACAAACAGTAATGTGTCCAAGGCAGGCAGAACTAGTCATTTCAGTTAGGGAGGTGAAAGAAATCAACAAGCATATGAGCAACTGGAAGGCCACGGGACCAGATGGAGTTCAAGGCTACTGGATTAAAAGATTTGGTGAATGTCATGCACGAATAGCTGCGCAACACAACACCTTGTTAAATGCCGACCAAGCAACACCAGAGTGGTTGACATTGGGTAAGACAGTGCTGTGCTTGGAAAACACCGAAAAAGGCTATATGGTAGACAATTACAAGCGGACATCCTGTTTGCCACTTATGTGGAAACTATTGACTGGAATACTCACAGAGTCAATGTACGAACATTTAGAAAAAAATGGAGTCCTGCCACATGAGCAGAAGGGCTGCAAGCGTAAGTGCAGAGGTACGAAGGATCAACTCCTGGTAGACAAAACTGTACTTAGAGACTGCAAGAGGAGGAAAAGTAACTTAGCCATGTCATGGATAGACTTTCGTAAGGCGTTCGATATGATCCCACATTCTTGGATTATGGAGTGTATGAACCTGTTTGGGATTGCATCGAATGTTGAGCGATTACTTGGAAAAAGTATGGCGAATTGGAGGACGGACCTGACAGCATACGGAAGAAGTTTAGGGACAGTAGAAATTAGGAGGGGCATCTTCCAAGGGTACTGCCTGTCCCCACTGATCTTTGTACCGTGCTTGATACCACTAACACTGATTCTGAGGAAAGCAAAAGCTAGGTATGTATTCAACAAAAAGTCAACCATTTGTTATTCATGGATGACCTCAAACTTTATGGTGAAGATGAAGCCCAAGTCAGTTCTCTCGTTGATACGGTATATACTTTCAGTACTGATCTCAGAATGGAGTTTGGACTGTGAAAGTGAGGTGTATTGGTATTGAAGAGAGGCAAAATCAAATGTATGGACGGACTAACGATACCATCGGGGGGAAGTTATGAAGCAGATAGAAGAGATGGGCTATAAGTACTTGAGGATTTTCGAAATGGATAAATTAATGGAGAAAGAAATGACAGAAAAATTTAAGGTGGAGTACTTACGCAGACTGAGACTAATCCTTAAGTCGAAATTAAACGAAAGGAATAAGATCGAAGCTATCAACACCTGGGCGGTTTCACTCCTTAGATATGGATCAGGGGTAATCGCATGGAAAGCAGACGAACTAAATTGCTTAGACATAAAAACAAGGAAGTTGCTAACTAGATATGGGTCACTCCACCCAAAAAGTGATACTTTTGTGCCAAAAATGATACTATATGGACCAAGAAAAAGAGGGGGAAGAGAACCTATTGGATGCGAACAAAGCATTAGAGCAGAAGAAAACAACATAGCATGGTATGTAAAAAATGCCACAGAAACCCTATTATTAGAAGTAGGAAGGTCAGGCTTGTGTAGGATGAAAGATTGCAAAGATAAAGCACTATACAAGAAATTGAAAACGAATGAAACTGAAAATAGGTGGGTAAAGAAAAGAATGCATGGTCAATTTCATAGGGATGTTGAAGATAAGACAGACAGAGAAAAAAGATGGCTGTGGATGACTAAAAGTGATTTAAAACCGGAAACGGAGGCACTCATCTGTGTTGCCCAAGTGCAAGCACTAAGAACAAACTACATAAGATACAGAATAGACAACACAGCAGAAAGTGATACGTGCAGAATCTGTGGACAAAGCGGTGAAACCGTATGGCATATTACCAGTCAATGTGTGTGTAAAAGAGAGATATGTTTGCGCGCGCGCGTTTATGTAATATAAAAGAGATGGTAATGTTCAACGCTGAAAATGTGTGAGTATGTTATCAAGCACTCTTTCCTTTGTCGAAAAGTCCCATGTCCAGAGTTCATCTTCTAGAAGTTGCATATGCAATAGCAATGTTACATGCAACTGGAAAATTGTGAATGTGAGAGTGTATATATGAGAAAGAGAGAGGGGGAGAGGGAGAGAGAGAGAGAGAGAGAGAGAGAGAGAGAGAGAGAGAGAGAGAGAGAGAGAGAGAAAGAGAAAGAAAGAGTGTGTGCGTATGTTTTGTTTTTGTTGCTTTCAGCAAACTTATCGTTGCGATTACTCTCAACAGAATAATTCTCTACAGAATTGTCAATATTCCAATGCTCATGTATTTTACAAAACATTTTGGTTAGTTTTCTTTTATAGTATGTTTAAACTCAGTGGAAACGCGTTCATCTTCATGAATTTTCTGATTTGGTAGGAGTTACTCGTCGCCATTTTATACATGTATGTAGATGAAATAAATAAATAATAAATGTACATATGTATGTATATCATTTATCTTTCAATTGTTCCAGTCATTGAACCGCAGCCATGCTGGGGCACATTCATATATTATATACACATGCATATATATATATACCTGTATGTTTGTATGTATATGTAGATACCTATATATATATATATATATATATATATATATATATATATATAGATGTATATACTTTATTTTATTTTTTTTATTTATTTTATCCAGTTTCAGCTCATGAGCTGTGGCCATGCTGGGGCACCGCCATTTGGTGTTGCTACACAATTTTACTTCACGAATTTTACTTTAGGAATTGACATTTGGTGCATGAGAGAGTTTGATGCAGCTGCTCTCATCTGCGCCTCCTGCCGTGAAGTTGGTTCATCTGGGACACCTGACAGAAAGAGGTCCAGACTTGTCTTGAAGACACCTACATCCATCGCATGCAGGTCTCTCAGGTCCTTCGGGAGGATATTGAAGAGCTGTGGACTTTCGAAGCCCAGGCTATTGCAGTATCTTGTCCTACATCTTGATGGCAAATTTGGAGTCCTTGGCACTATGCAATGGCGTCCAGTTCTTTTATTTGTGTAACTTTCGATGCCAAAGTTTGGGACAATTCCTTCGAGAATCTTCCAGATGTATATTATGGCATATCTTTCTCGTCTACGCTCTAAGGAATAGAGTCTTAATCTCTTGAGTCTTTCCCAATAGCTTATATGCTGCATAGAGGCTATCTTCTTCGTGTAGCTTCGTTGGATTGCCTCAAGTTCTGAGATTAATTTGACACTGGTTGGTGACCATAGCTGAGAGCAATAGTCAAAGTGACTTAGAACAAGTGTCTTCCAGAGCACCATCATGGTTTCCTGATCTCTTGTTCTAAAAATCCTTAGAATCCATCCGGTCAGTCGCCTGCATTTCATTGACAATTTAGCAACATGAACATGAAAGGATGCATTATTACTCATGCAAATGCACAGGTCTCGCACCGTCTCTGCCTCTGAGATTGCAGTCCCTCCAGGTCCAGTGTATTTAATGGGTTCTGCATTTAGTCTTGCATGCTGATAGCATAAGGCTTGAAACTTTTCAGCATTAAACTGCATGTTATTCTTTTCAGCCTACTTGTATATTTCATCCAGCTCACATTGGAGGTGCATAGTGTCTTCAGGGTTCTGTATTACCTGTGAGACTTTTGTGTCATCTGCATAACTTGTGACCGTGGCTCTCTGTGTGGCTGAGGGCATGTCTGAGAGGGCCATTACGAATAGTAGTGGTCCAAAAACAGTGCCTTGCGGAACACCGCTCACTATTTGAGTGCCATTGGAGGTGGCCCCATTGGCTACTACCACCTGACTTCTATCCTTCAGAAAGTCATGAAGCCATTCTCCCAATGTTCCAACTATGCCGAGATCACGCAGTTTGTGACATATCATTCCATGATCGACTTTATCAAAGGCCTTTGCAAAGTCGAGATATATCACTTCCACATTTGAGTGGTTAAGTAGCTGTTTCAGCACCCAGTCATAGTGTTGTAAGAGCTGAGTCAGGCAGCTTCTTCCTGGTCGGAAACCATGTTGGGTGTCAGGCAGCAAGTCATTTTCTTCAAGGAAGGCGATTAGTTTTCTTCTGACTATTCGTTCCATGACCTTGCTGATGTGTGAGGTGAGAGAGATAGGTCTGTAGTTCTTGGCCTCCGCTCTGCTACCTCCTTTATGAATAGGGCATATTTTCCCCTCCTTCAGTTTTCTTGTGAGTTTTCCAGATGCAAGGAAGCTCTGAAAGAGGGACTGCAGTGGTCTTGCTAGGACTCGTTTACATACCTTTAGAAGGATTGCTGGGAATCCATCAGGGCCAGTAGCTGAGTTTGGGTTCAATTCATCTATAGCCCTTATTACATCGTCTTCCTTTATATCGATGTAATCAATCATCATTGCCTCTGCAGTGGTAAAAAAGTCAGTTGGATTGCTGACTTGAAAGTGCCCTAGGGGTGGAGTGAAATCACTTTTGAATTGATCATTTAGTATTTCACTTATCCTCCTTGGGTTTCCTGTTAGTGCACCATCTTTTTCAAGGAGTGGCGCTATCCTGCAGTGCACTGAAGCTGTTTCTTTGGCAAACTTGTGGAAAGCTCTGGGTTATATTTTATATTGTCTATAGCCCAGGCTTCTTTGTCTGCTCTTTCCTTTTCGTGGGAGAGTTGCAGATTTTTTTTCAATCTCCAGCAGTTGTATTTTCAGGCGGGACTTTTCACTGCTTTCAATTTGTTTGTTTAGGCGATTTGAAACTTTTGTACGCCGTCTCATAAGAATTTTCCTCTCCCTGGGGATTTTGTTCTTGTGTACAGCGGCCTTTCTCTCCAGGACACATTTGTAGCATATGGCTTGCATTACAGACATGAATTGTCTAAGTTTCATGTCGATGTCCGGTGAGGAGAGACATTTAGGCCAATTTTGTTTGAGGATCTCTTTCTCAATTTGTTTCCAGTTTGCCTTATTGAAGTTCAAATTGGAAAGATTCTGAGAGTTTCTTGTAGGCTGCATGTCCATGGCTTCCTTTGGTCCGTACATGGTCAGCTCTACCATGTTGTGATCCGAGAGTAGCGTCGGTGTCACTTTCACATTATGGATGAGATCCATATTATTTGTGAAGCAGAGATCCAGTATGTTACCTGCCCTGGTTGGCTGGAGTACTAATTGTTCCATGTACAAAGTGTTGGCAAGGTTCAGGAGGGAATTCACTTGCCCTTGTTCGTATCGCGTCATTCCTGGGAGAGAAAGGCCCTCGGGCCATCTGACATTGGGCAGATTGAAGTCTCCCATAAGAAGTACACTTATGTGTTGTTCTAATGTGTCTAGAACTTCTTCTATTTTTGTAAGGCAGTCTTCAAACTTGCCTACATGACTTGGAGCATCTGGAGGGCGATATGTAGCACATATAACTACATTGAGTTGTCTTATATGTACAATTAGCGTGTCACATACTGAATTTGAGTGTGACAAAAGGACTTGGGGTGTGAGGTCTTCGCGGATGTACATAGCAACTCCACCATGACTCCTTTCTTTTCTGTCAGTCCGTAATACAACATACTGTGGTATGTGTATTTCTGCATTTCCTATATCTGGTTTCAGGTGTGTTTCCGTAAGTGCTACGCATAAGGCTTGATTGCAAGCAACAAGGTCTCTCAAGAAAGGGATTTTTGTCCTGTTACTAAGTGATAACAGTCCTCTGATATTCAGTAAGAGCATCGATGTGATGTGTGTGTTGTTGCCAGTGGTGCCCATATTGGGTCTATTTGCTGTGGTGGTCTTGCGTATTGGGGATAGTCCCATCTGTGCGATTGTAGCCAGGTCAGCTGCTGTACCATCTTTTGTGCCATGCACAAAAAATATTGTTGTTCAGCCGCTGCCCTCTCACCAAAGTTGTTGATAGGTCTGGTCTGTAGCACGCACTACATCTGCGTACCTCCGTTTTGGAGTAGGTGGTGCGTAATCCTTCCCTTTTGGCTGGTGTTTTCTGCCCTCTTTCATGTTTATGTGGCGGGGTCTTTGGTGTGCAAAACGGCAGCCTGCACCTTCCACTCCATGCCAGCAGACACCTTTCAAGTAGAATTTGCACATTCGTGTGTGCTATCTCTTTCTATCCTTTTTATTATATGGATATTCAGGTCTGCTTCTTTCTTTGGCTGTTTCATCTTTTGTTTTAGTTTTGGTTTTTCCTGCTTTTAATTCTTTCTTGGCCCTTTCACCTCCAGAGAGAGGGGGGTATGTATTTATGATAAAGGTTGAGAGTCTGAGAGAAGAAAAAAGACTGGGTTAGAGAGAAGTGAAGAGAAGAAATAGAGAAGAGAGAGAAAGATTGTGTCAGGAGAAAAGTAAAGAGAAAGAGAGAGTGTCTGTGTCTATGTATTTATAGTGATGAAATAGAGAGAGAGAGAGGAGTGAAGAGAAGAACAGTGGAAGATAGATTAAGGGTCTGAGAGAAGAATTATGGGATGATGGAATGAAGTAAAAAGATAGAGAGTGTATCTACGTATTTAGAGAGAAGCAATAGAGAAAGGGGAAAAAAGACGGTATGATGGAGAAGAGAACGAGAGAGAGAAGTTATACAAACTCTTGAAAAAGATTCGACTTGGATAGGGAAAAATAGATAAATAAAGGAACAAACAATTATATATCTGTAACTAAAGAAATTCTCTTAAATCATGAATAATGAAAGTTAAACCTCTCTACAATAATCTCGTAAGTCAAAAGCAAAACAGAAAACACCTTATGTCCATTTAACCTTCTATTTTCCCTAATAATAATAAGCTTTCAATAAACGACAGAAAAATAAACAGAACACAAAGATACTTATCTAGTTTTTCCAGAGATGGGTATTTCCAAGGCAGTGGAAGATTCTAAACTTCTTTTCAAGCTATGGTGATACCATGTGCTGCTAAATAGGAGACATTGTTTACTTTTTTGATGTTCGTAAGGGCTTTTACTTCTTGTTTTTCCCTTTTATATATATATATTCCAGACGGTTTTTCTGTAAATTTGTCTTGTTACTTTCACTCAAAAGTTATTCTGACAGATTTTTTTCCTCTTTTTCTTTTTTGGTCGAAAATCGAAGTTATTTTAGAATTTTCGTAAAGTCCACGTGTTGTATTTGCAATGTTTATAATTCATAAATTTGCAAAAGAAAGATTCTTCCTCCTTACTATATTTCACTTTTTTAATTTCTTCAAGTGTACTCTATGTCATTCAGGAAGATATTTAAGACTTTCTTGGGTTTTCTTTATAATAGAATTCGCAGCTTTTTAGGAGTTTCTTGGCGATTTTCTAGGAGCTTAGAAAAACACGTGTTGATCAGAGGCCGGCGTTATATATATATATATATATATATATATATATATATATATATATATATATATATATATATATATATATATATATATATATATATACATATATATATGTGCATATATATATATATACATACATATATATATATATATATATATATATATATATATATATATATATATATATATATATATATATATAGTAAATCCCAAAAAGAAGAACAAACACAAAAAGCCAACAACGCGAGGTCGTTGCACATGTAAAGTATTAGCAGACGCTCAGGGAAGGAAAGAAAGATGGTTTAACGTTTCGAGCAGACGCTCTTCTTCAGAAACAGAGGAAAGCCCAATAGAAAAGGAAGTCGGAGGGAGAAAAAAATTGCCAACGATTCACATGTAGTTACATTTTGAAAGAAATATATATATATGAACTAACTCGTTCAGAAAATCTCTATTGGAGCTAAAAGCAGTATTTATACTGAGAAGTAATGTTTATCGCCACCTAAACTTGGGTGTTCTATAAGAACAAACGATACTGCTATTTTAACTCCAGGAGGACGCCTCCCCCAACTGGTTATTCGGTGCGCTTCGCACTCGATGTACATTGCAAGCGGTGGGAGAACTCTCTACTATTCTAGCTCGGTGACCACCATATCACAATGATCAAATAAGATAGAAATATATATGCGAACACATACATATATACGTACACACATTCATACGCATATTAGCTTGGAAAGAAAGTATAATAAAAGAATAATTAAAACAAAATATAGTTAAAAGAAATAATGGGCGAAATATTACTAGTTGAATTGACTTAAGATGCTCATTACCCTGTTGGCTTAACAATTACTCACGTTTTCTTTGAGTGCATCCAACTGCACCAATAAGCATTTTTGTTAACATTTAATGTTAAAAACATTTTGAATTTGATGCAAGTTGTGTATATTCTTCAACTAGTTTTTTTTTCTATATCATTATAACTTCTTCGAAAGTCTGTGGCATTGCAGGTGCGTAATTTTGTTTATCAACTATTTGTTAGAATTTGGAAGTTCTTATTTCTTCTTCGTTTTCGTCATCGTTTTTTTATTTTCTTGTTTTTCTCTTTTTCTGAAAACAGATTTAGTTGTTGTTTGGAAGAAGTTGCTCTTTCATACCTGTTTTGATTTTTACTCCATTTTTCCTTTCGTATTTTCACGGACACTTTTCACTTGTAATTATTATTTCTTTGTCATCGCACCAATAAAGCGTGAACGAGGTATTTGCTCACCCATTTCTTATATTGAGTATAAAGATATCTCGTTTGCTATCTCCAAATTTCAGGAAACTGGAATCATTTTATATAGTTCTTTATCACAGTTAATGGCCGTCAAATGTTACAAATAACTCCCATAATCCTCACTGACGCTAGAGGTAGACCAGGAACGAGCTGGTTGGATAATATCCATAGTCTCAGTTGCTCACAGGAATAGTGAGTGGAGAAGATGGATGGATAGATGGGTTATATATATATATATATATATATATATATATATATATATATATATATATATATATATATATATATATATATATATATATAACCATCTGTGTATCATACTTAATGCAAATACATCGCAAAAAGACAAATTAGCTGCAGTATTTGTCCGGAAAGAATATTTCTTAAGGATGTACTGTGTTAAAAAACTACAAATATATTAGTAGCAGGCGAAAATCATCCAACAGCGGTGGTTAGCATACTAGATGTGCAGATTTTTTAAATAGCATGTACTCACTGATGAAAGCATGCAAAGGCAGAAACGCATTCGTCTTACGGATCGATAACTTCATTCATAGGCTGTTGACGTGTTTTCACACTCATTATCTATAAGGTAAATATTTCTCCCAAAATATATTTTCTTCCCAGACAATAACAAAGGAATTTAACACGTGATTGCTAACTTAAAGGCCTAACGGTCAGAAATCTTTGGCGGGCAAGTCTGCAAAAATCCAACTGGCAGAATCGTTAGCAAACTGGGTAAAATACTTAGTGGTATATCGTTCTCTGAGTTCAAATGCCGCCGAGGGCGACTTTGTCTTTCGTCTTTTCAAGGTCGATAAAACAAGAACCAGTAGAGTACTGGGGGTCGATGTAATCGACTATCCCCACCTCCAAAATTTCAGGCCTTGAGCCTATAATTGAAAGGATTATTATTATTATTATTATTATTATTATTATTATTATTATTATTATTATTATTATTATTATTATTATTAATATTATTATTATTATTATTAATATTATTATTATTATTATTATTATCATTATTATTATCATCATCATCATCATCATCATCATCACCATCATCATCCTTATTATTATTATTATGAAGGCTGCGACCTGGCAGAATCGTTAGAAAGCTGAGCGAAATGCTTAGCGATATTTCGTCTGCCGCTACGTTCTGTGTTCAAATTCCGCCGAGGTTGACTTTGCCTTTCATCCTTTCGGGGTCGATAAATTAAGTACCAATGAAACACTGGGGTCGATGTAATCGACTAGTCTCCTTCTCAAAATTTCAGTCCTTGTGCCTTTTGTAGAAAGGTTTATTATGATTATTATTATTATTGAAGTGGCGAGCTGGTAAAATCGTTAACACGCCGGATAAAATGCTTAGAGACAAGTCGATTTTGTCTTTCAGCCTTTCGGGATCGATAAAATAAGTACTAGTTGAGCACCGGGATCGATGTAATCGACACCCACTCTCCCAAATTTTTAGACTGTGTCTAAAATAGAATGGATTATCATTATCATTGAGGCGGCGGGCCTGT
The DNA here is from genome assembly GCF_046866305.1 of Octopus bimaculoides. NCBI lineage: Eukaryota > Metazoa > Mollusca > Cephalopoda > Octopoda > Octopodidae > Octopus > Octopus bimaculoides. The sequence goes on along the minus strand of NC_142932.1, from coordinate 73,771,912 downwards.
AGAGTCGTTAACACGCCGGACAAAATGCTTAGCGATATTTCGTCTGTCCTTTGCCTTCAAATTTTTTTTTTTTTGTGACAGATAAAATAAGTGCCAGTTAAGCACTGGGATCGATGTAATCGCCTTCCCTCTCTTTTCAAAAACTGCTGGCTCTGTGTCAAAATTTGAAACTAGCAATATTACTATTATGTTATCATATATATTCGTCTCTTTTACTGCTTTTCTTTTTTATTAGTATTCTCTAGAGGAAACTTATCATATATATGTATATATATTCGATATTTTTCAAATTTAGATTTGTAATAATCATAAAGCCATTTTTTCTCTTCTAATGGAGATTTTTGTTTTTAACAGAACCTGCCAGAAAATTTCACCATTCTATAAATTATTTGGCAATACATACTATTATTATTATTATTATTATTATTATTATTATTATTATTATTATTATTATTATTTGTTCTTATATATGTGAAAAATCTCCTAAATATTAGGTTTTAACACGACTATAGATTTAAATTTATTTCTAGCGTCCGCACATTGTTGGGTCGAGGTATATCATGTGACTTGTGATTCTTTAACTAGCAATTATTATTAACTTGGTTGATGTATCGTTTTCTGAAAACATTTCGAAATTATTCTGAAGTGACATGATACGAAATCTTATCTAAATATGTGATAGTGTGACAAATGATATCATGCAACTGGATAAAAAATTATCAACATTGTTACACGTATCTAACTTTTGCAAACATTCTTTTTCACGCCTCCGTAGATTTTTCTTCTTTTTTTTTAAACTTCAGAAGAAGAAAAAAATAATCTTTAGGTGGTGGTGTAAAATATGATGGTGTGTTATTTGATAATGACTACCAAGCTTTGGCTAAATTCTTACATGTTAATTAAAAGTAAAGCAGTAAAAGGATTTTCGTCGGTTTCGACGATGAAGATTCAGTTGTTCGATCAACCGAACTGATTGTTCACTGAAGCTGAGTATTCTACGGAAATGTATATTCCTGTTGTGATTTCTGGACAGAATCCGCAAAACATAGATTGTGTGACAAGGTTGTACCATTTCAGTTACATCTACAATCTACCCGACGACTTCCGCACAATTTCCATCTACCCAATTTCATTCACAAGGTATAGATCGAGCTAAGACTACATGAAATGACGATTACCCAGAATGCAATATTATCATCCTAACATTTATACTAAAAGTTCAACACTATTTTTTTGTGTAGGTTATAGAGAAAACGAAAGAAAATGAGACAAACTGTATCACAAATGATGTTGCGGAAGGTATGTACGGATAAAATCTGTAATAAGTATAGACAGTTTTTCATCAATTTCATCAATACATCCAGAAATTATCAACTTGTCACACCTCACTAATCACACCAAGCAACCTCGGGGAATCATGCAATCTGCACAACAATCAAACTTTCTACAAGTACTCCTACCTATCTATGTCTCACCCAATGCACAAAACATCAAAGCCTTCTTCATCTGCAGATATGGCAGCTACTCAGCGATTACCTTAAAGTTACGACCATCATAGGCGCACGAACTTACTTTTGGTTCGCACATATTGAAGTACACAGTTCATTGCGAAGTGGATCATCAGTGATTTCACATATTGCCGGCTCACTTCCACCAGACGTCATCATGGAAATTGGAGATTTTCAAACGCTCCACCCAACACTGTCTCGCACGACGCCCTTTGGAAGGAACCCATTAAACGTATTTTTGTCTCACAGCGGAGGCTATGGCAAAAGATCTTGCTTGATGTAGTCGGGGAAATCGTTGGGACACACGAGCATAACTTGGGGACTTTTGATCTAGCGGAGCCATCCTTCTTCAGTTCTGATCAGAGCAGATTTCTCCCAGCAACAGAAATAAATAGACAGGCAAAAAGAGAAGAGTATATCCCAGTACAAAACCATTTTATCGATCTCGAAAGGATGAAGGACAGAACTGAGCTTGGTGAGAATTGAACTCTAAGCCCAGACAGCCAAAACGATTATTACATGGCAATCTATCCAATGCTCTAACAACTCGGCCAATTCGCCTATACAGGGTTTTGCAGATAAATTGAGATCAATTGTAAGCAGTTGAACATTTCATTTTTTCACAAAACCTTGCTTGAAAATCTAATCCTCTTCTTTATTTTTCAAATAAATAGTGAACTGATTCGACAACAGAAAGTATGGAACAACAGAATCGTTCCGCCATTGTTGTTTTGGCGCGCGCCGGGGGTACATTTCCAATAAGATTCTTAAGTTGACGAAACCTCCAAAAGCAACAGTTTATCGTTTGTATAAAGAATTTAAAGAAGAGTAAAAGATTGATAGAAAAGAACACAAGACCCGAAGTAATTCGAAGCGAAATCCAAAGTGTTTCGCTGACCTCAAATTGAAGCCAACCCATCCATATCCATGACAACTTTTGTCATGTGATCCTTTCCACGGTGTCCAGAGCTGTGAATAGGGAACTTGGCATGACTAGCTATGTTCAACGACGCTGTCACCTCCTAACAGCCAAGGCCAAAGAAATCAGAGCTGATAGATGACCAAAGCTTCTGTCATTCATCAAGCATCGAGATACAGGAAAAACTCTCATTTTTGTGGACGAGAATTTCACTGTGGACGCTGAGGTGCATCGTAGAAATTCTTGAGTGATTGCATACAACTCTTCTGACGTCTTCCCTGTGCTTGAGACTAAGAATTCTGCCACTGTGGTGGTATTTGGAGACGTGGCGAGTGATGAAAGTGTCATGGATCCACACTCCATTGAATCTAGCTTGAAGATCAGCACAAAGGAGTATCTGGACATTGTGAAGAACTCTCTGTTACCTTGGATGGAGCAGAAGTTTGGGCTTGACAATGTGGTGATTATTCAGGATCCTGCACCATGACATGGATCAAAAGCAACACAGGCTTTCCTTGGTTGGAAGGTGTCATTTTTTGTGATAGCCAACATCTGGCCCAGTAATAGCCCAGATCTGAACCTTCTCGATTACTTTTTATGGAATGTACTTCAAGCAGGGACCAATGCTTCACCACACTCGGGTGACAACAGTTTGATGACCTGCATCGTGCGTGCAACGTGCAAAATCAAAAAGGCGGAGAGTGCAGCAGCTGCAAAAATGCTTCGTTCTCCTGCGGAGGTAGTAATTGTCCAAAAGGGCGGCTATACTGAGTGATAAATGTTCCTGTCGTTATAAATGTTACATTAAAATTATATCTGTCTACTACCATTATTTTAGTATTTATAACTAGTATTATGCATCGTAAAAATTTTCTTAATTTATCTGCAAGACCCTGTCAAGACAGTATTTCGTTCTTATTGAATTGAAATGTTTTTCAGTCATATGCGTATTTGACATATACGTGCATGTGTATGTGTGTGTGCGTATGTGTATATTTGTGTGTAAGTGTAAGTATGTGTGTGTGTGCCTGTGTGAACAGAGAGTAGGAGACAGAGAGAGAAGGAGTGAGAGAGAGAAAGATCTTAGTCCGATTGACTCTGTCAACTGTATCTCTCTACTTTCTTGTCCACGGTGGAAATAAGTTTTTCTCTTTGTGACTATTTGTAATGGCTTAATTCATTGGTTAAAATGTAATCCGGTCTAAGTCCTGCTTATGGTTAACTAACATTTAAACTCTTATTTTCCAAATTGAACTCTTTCTTTATTGTCTGTTAACCTCCAACATTTTCAATTCACAAATTTTAACTATAATATTTTATACATTCTTCACTTCAACTGTTCATGTGTCGGAATAACATAACATAATCAATTATAGTTTCTTCTCTCTTTCTCTCAATTTTCTCATCTCTATATCACAGTTCTTTATTGGATTTCTTGAAACTAACCTTTTATTACTTTCAGATAGGAAAATCACATTTTCTTTGCCGTTTTTAAGTTCTAAAACATTCTTATCTTCACCGATAAAATGGTTATAATTTTTGTGGATACAACAAAACATATATATTTTACAATATATATGGCTGCCTCTTTTTATATCTAAATTTTTGCATATACTTTGTATGTAAAATAATTTTCATTATTTTATGTTTTCTTTCTTATTCCTCGGTTTTACTCATCATCATTCTTTAATCGATTATTTAGGAATCAACCCTATGCTTATATTGATTTCTATAATTTCATTCCTATCCTCCTTACCCTGTATTCATAAATGGAAAAAAGTTGGACGATATACCTACGCATTTTAGATCTATTTCTCTATATTAGAATGTCACTCGTCATATGACGCGTAACTTTATAAGCACACTTTTGCCACCGCAAGTAATATCAGGAAGTATGGCATATACACAATAATTAAAAATTATGCATTTTATCTAATATCTTAGATAAAATGCAAAATGACGAAATGAATACTAAATTTCAAAATCCTGGGACATCTCTTTGAGCAAGTTTTAGTCGAATGAATCGATCCCAATACTTATTTATTTTAAAGCCTGCTATTAATTCTGTTGGAACCGATTGCCGAACCGCTTGTTATCATTGGTGTTATAGGGAGTTTTGCTAGTCTCTCACTCAATTGCGAACCACACATAATAATCAAGGGGGTTGCTGTCTGGGGAGTTAGGTGGCCAGGGATGATGTGGTTGCAAAATTTGTCTGACAACCATGACTGGGTTCTCCTGCTTGTGTGGCATGGTCCAGAGTCCGGTTGCCAGACATAGGATGTTCCAGCAGCAACCCTCTTGACCTAGGACAGCACTACCTTCCCCAGGCACTTGATGTAGGCCTCTGTGTTGAGTCTGAGGTCGTGTGGGAAGATGAATGGTGGCATAAAGTTGCCATCACAAGTGATCACTCCAAACACCATGGTGTTGACTGGATGCTTGATTTTGATCACTCTCGGTACATGTCTTCAGATTGCACTATCTTCAGATTGACACCCAAACACTCTGAAACGTTCGTACTGGAGCTGCTGGCGCGAATACCAAGCAGTACAGCATGTCGTTTCCAAACTTCTGGCAGAGTGAGTCGCTTCACGGTGCTGTTTTTCTCACAGACAGTTCCCAACTGACCTTACTATACTGTGTAGTCGACAAAATCAAAAACAAACAATGCGCGTGCGCGAAATGAAATTATAAAATGGTCGCAGTTTATCCACTGCACCCTGTATATATGTATATGACAGGCTTCTTTTAGTTTCCGTCAACTAAATCCACTCACTAGGTTTTGGTCGGCCCAAAGCTTTAATAGAAGACACTTGTCCAAGTTGCCACGCGGTGGAACTGAAACTGGAACCATGTAGTTGGAAAGCAAACTTCTTACCACATATTTATTACCTTTGAATAAAATCAAATACAGCAAATTATGCGTTTGTATGTATGGAATAACAATATCTGCTCCATAGAAAACCTATGTCTGCGAAATTTCATTTAAAATCTTGTCTATTTTATTGAAATTTATAAGACACTTATTCTGCACTGCTTATGTTAGCTGTGTTTGTATCTCTCGTTTACTCTCCCACCCATCTCTCTCTACGATGTAAAGCGTGACTGGAGATATCAATCAACAAACCAACCAACAAACCAGCATTTATACTGGTTATTATTACCTGATATCTTTTACTTATTTCGATCACTGGACCATGGTCATATTGGGGCACTGCTTTAAAGGATTCTTTTAGTCGAACGATCCACCTCAGTCCTTATTTATTTTAAGCCCAGTACTTACTGTAACAGTTATTATTGTCGAACCGTCAAGTTATAGTCATGGTGACATAAACCAGAGGTTTTCAAACTTTTTGACTTGCGGACCCCTTTATATTTCAGGCTTTACCTTATAAACGCTTATGAAATTTATACATAAATATTTGCTTAAAATAACATATACTTTTACATTTATTTATTTAACAGTATTTAACACATAGGTTTATTGTCAATTAAAAGATTTCGATTAAAAAACATATGCATGTATATATATATATTATATATACGTTTGTGTGTGTGTGTATATGTATGTATCTATATGTATGTATTATGTATGTATATACATACATGCATATATATGTGTGTGTATGTATGTCATTATTCAGTTTATTTCAAGATTTCTTGCCAATAGAGAAAGAACCTGTTTCTAACCTAGATCCAAGGTTCCTTCATTAGAATGTCAACATCAACAACAGGGTATGTATGTATGGATGTATGTATGTATGTATGTATGTATGTATGTATGTGCAGATTTGTATGTTTTATGTATGTATTCTCATGCATATAGTTACAAATCTAAACATGCTCATATATATTTAAATGATAAACTGGAAAGTTTTACGGATATTTACAGTTCAAGTGATGGATTGGATCTGTAGTCTTCGAATTAGCTTTCTCTTTTCTGGTTTTGAGAATCCTAACTTCTCAAGATTGGTATTTAGGCAGTGTGTTACATATCTCAGGGCCCCAATAATTACAGGTATAAACCTGAACTAGTAATCTGGATAGAGTAACTGTAGATGTCTCAGTAGTTCAGCATAGGTGTTCTCTTTTTGTATGTATGTATGTATGTATGTATGTATGTATGTATGTATACGATTGGGAACAATTCTATCGATCTCGGAGAGAGTAAATCAGTTCCGACAAAACCAGATTTTGATGTAGAATCCCTATGATGTGGCTGTGTAGTAAGAAGTTATTTCTCAACCACATGGTCCTGGATTCCGTCCCACTGCATTGCATCTTGGGCTAGTATCTTCTACCATAGCCTCGAGTCGACCAAAGCCTTGTGAGTGGATTTGATACGTGGAAACTGAAAGAATTTCCTCATATGCTAAAGTCAATATTTAATCGACCATAAATATTACTTTGTGTGTGTATATCAGATTTAGTTATTAACAACGTACGCAATGTCGGTGAGCTGACAGAATAGTTAGAGTGTCGGAATTTGGGCTTTACATCCCTGAGTTCAAATAGCGATGAAGTCAACATTATCTTTTATCCTTTAGGGGGTCGATAAAATAAAGTACACGCCAAGCACTTGAGTTCAATGGCACCATCTAACACCCTGGTCTTGAACTAAATTTGAGACCATTATTAACAATGGTGTGTAAGAAAAAAATACTTTGTAGCATTCGTTGAGAATCTTTACTTTCTAGGTTCAAATCCTGCCGAGTTCAAATTTACCTTTCATCTCTTTAGGATCGATAAAAAAAACCCAGTTAAGTACAGTGGTCGACAGTATCGACGACTTCTCTCCAAATGTAGGCTTTATGCTTATGTTAGGAACATTCATTGCCAATGTACCAATGTGTCATTGTGTGATATTGTTACCAATGTATCAATTTGTGAATAGCATTGCTGTCGATGATTCAATATCTGCTATTACACTGTATAATACGAGTTTTGTCTTTGGATAGGAACTGTTATTTTCTATTTGCTTACCTCTAAAAAGTATGGAAAATAATTAATATTTCCTTCAAACTTTGCTTTTCTTACATTCATTCAAACCCCAAAGAATCTCCCTCAACACATGGCTATGGTGCTCCGCCGCTACTCCTGTTCATGATCAGAGATGCACATAATATCAGCGACTAAGGAACATGCTCAAGTGGTCAAGGTCAAGGAAATGACAAGCAAATATTTGGTATTGAGCAGAATATTTACTATAATGATATTTCTGCTTCAGCAACTGAGCGCTGAATCTGTCTGAAATGTAATGGAAAATAGGTCAGTTTCAAAACATTGATGTCCAGGTCACAAAAGCAATGTGTGAAGGGAATAGTAGTCATTTCCTTTGATTTCTAGATAGAAGCAAATAGGAAATAACACTTACTGACCAAAGACAAAAATATATAAATAAATAAAAATTTTGTTACACTGTTTTATTGTTACCAGTGTGTCGACTTTCGGGGTCGATAAAACAAGTAATAATTGAACACTGGGGTAAATTAGCTCCCTTCCCCAAAATATCAGGCTTTGTGCCAACAGCAGAAAGGATTGTTGTTTGCAGTGTGTCAATGTGTTAAGTGTCTTGGTGACAAAAGGTTATTAATAGAGAATTGGGAGAGTGGGGAGGCAAATGGTGCTTGTTGAAATGGATGTAACAATGATAGAATTAATGGTAGTGATGGTGACGACGACGATGATGACGCTGACGACGACGACGATGACGCTGACGACGACGACGATGATGACATAGGAGTGGTGGTGGTGGTGGTGGTGGTGGTGGTGGTGATTGTGGTGATGGTGGTGGCAGTGGTAGTGGTGGTGATGGTGATTGTAATGAAGATGATGGCGATGACCATAACGACCTGATGCTTTTAACAGGTGATTGTGGCATCCCACATCGATAATATATATGGAAAAGACGGAAGAACAAGTAAATTATGGCAAAAAATTATAATACATAGACATGCATGCACACACAAATATATGTTTGTCAGACAGGAATTAAAAGAAAATATTCTACTGGAATTCCAAATTTACCAAAGATAGTAATTACGAAATCTCTAAAGATGACGAGAATTCATTGTTGTCACACATGATAGAACATTTAAATAAAGACAAGGAGACTGACTGATAAACACTATGATAAGCACTATAGCACTTTTTAGTTCAACAACAAAGCACGGCATCAATGTAAGAATAAAATATTCTGTAATACAATGAAATACAATTCAAGACAAATAAGTAACTTATAATAATAATAATAATAATAATAATAATAATAATAATAATAATAATAATAATAATAATAATAATAATAATACACTAGTAACAATAAATGCCCGGATGCAGTATCAGGCAGTGGCTCTCAAGGCTTCTGATCTTAATTGATTGGAAGTGTTATCATGTACATTGTTTTGTCTTGGTATAAAAGATGGGCTACAACAAATATTCTGCTTAATACCACAGATTTGCTTATCAGTTGTTTGACCTTAACCAGTTGAGCATGTCCCTTGGTGGCTGACGATATGTGCATCTCTGATCATTAGCAGAAGTAGTGGGGGAGCATCATACTCATGTGTTGAGAGGAATTCTTTGGGGTTTGAATAATTCACCTTTGGAAACATGGGTGTTTTGCTCAGCATCCTTAAACAAACCTTATTCAGGGACCTTTTGAGCGGAAGAAAATTCCGACCTGAAGAAAATTCTAACTGGGCCCCACCTGCAAGGTCATGCGCTGTTTATCTTGATATGAGATCACCATGTCGCGCACATGTGGTTGTGATGCATGTGCCTGGTGTACCCTGATCAGACGGGTAGTCATGATGAGTATATTGGGCTTCGTATATTTTACCCCAGTGTCACTTTGATGGCATGCACTGCTCTCTCACTCAATAATAATAATAATAATAATAATAATAATAATAATAATGATAACATGGATGTGCTACACCGGGCTCCCTATACAAAAATAAATCTAATCCAATAACATCGATGGAATTAGGCAAAAGAACCGGTGGAAGATTTGAAGGAAGCGGTCTTTTAACGAAGATAATTTTTAAAAAATGAAATTTTACTGCCATACAAAGCACAGGTTCTCCTATGCACGATGTCTCAGTGAAACACGTGCGATCACACACGCAAAACCAACACCGGAAAGTTTACAAACTATAAAAAATAAATGGAACAAAATAGTAAGTACATATATTGAATAATTACGCATACACTCGAACGTCCACACAATGATATATACGTTTTGAGACCCATAGAACTACACATGCATCTTAATGTTTACACAACTACGTGAAATTCACAAGGACACACTCAAGCATACGAAAACACATATCACAAACGAAGCAAAAACAAAACTCTTTCTTTTTCTTCTTTATTTATTTTCATTTTGTGAACAAACACAGACAGAGTGAACCATTCATAAGTGTAAAACGCCACAAAAAACAAACAAAAATACACTATGCCCGGAGATAAATCTATCAACAAAAAAAATACAGACGAATACCGATTTGCTAGCCTTAAGAAACTACGCTACGAGCAATGTTTACATGCTGAGAACTCGGTGACGGTGTTGTCTCAAAAAATTGACCCTAAACAGACAAATCCGTCCCCTAATGTCAACACCAAAGCTCGTCATGCCTCAATGATAACAAAGCAGATTACAAACCAGATTGGTCGTCGACCGAATCACAAAGGGCCACGTACTCGATATAGATCTGCTAACCTTAAGAAGCTACGTCACGAGAGCTCGGAGACGGTGTTGTCTCCAAAAATTAACCCTAAACAGACAGATCCGTCCCCTAGCGTCAACTTCGAAGCTTGTTATGCCTCACTGTTAACAAAACAAAATACAAACCGAAATGGTCATCGACCGGATTTTAAAGGACCACTTACTCGGATGATGAACCAGATCCGAGACGAGAAATCTGCTACTGGTTCAAATCTTCCCGACACACAGGAGCTAGAAGAACCCCACAACCGGAATATTCCAACAGATGGTCATCCATGTTCATCACCAAACAACCAAACGAAAAAGAATGAAAAATGGTCTAGGGAAGATAATAAAGAAGTTCTTACAGCCTTTTACCATGCCATATATTTCCCCACAAATAAATCGAACACTGTACAAACCTACTTAAACTGGAGACAGAAACACCTTGAAGTAAGACCCTACATAGACAGTAACAAACTTGCCAACGTCAGAAGAAACGTTATGAAAAAAAAATTACTAACCGAAGTAGAGATTGACCAAATTAAACTAGCAGTAAGGGATAAAAAGAATGAAACTGCAGCTAAAGAAGATACTACAGAGGAAATACTTATAAACCAGCCCAAGGCTGATGAAAATACAGTAATGATTGAAAGAATTAATGTAACTGACAGGCAAAGTGAAATACTCTCTGAACCAACCATAAACACTAAGGCAGGTGAAAATCAAATAGAGGAAGAAAGTCATACAGAAATCGACGCAAAAGAACTACATGATCTAAAAAATCAAATCATGATTGAATGGCTGAAAATTAAAGAAACCAGTATGAATGAACCCGACACTCTCCCCAAAATTCGCAATTCTAACCAAAACCTGAAAATAATTGGTAAAATCCGCCTTGCACTTAAGGATATAATTTCAGCTAATGAGGTTGATATTACAGATCTCAACCACCTGTACTATGCATCCGCAAAAATCTCAACGATTCTATGTGGTGAAAAGATTAGAAAAAGACAACACTCCCACAAAAAGCCTTCTTGGCAAGAGTGCATTCAACACCAAATTAAGCTGCTTAGATCTGACATAGAATGTTTGAAAAACCTTAAATTTGACAAGAGTATCAAACCTACAAAGACCCAAAAACTAAAGAAAAAATATAATATGAAAACCATAGTTGACATTGATGCCTTGGATTGATAGAATATCTACAGACCTAGACTCCTTAGAGGAGCAAAAGTGGGAGGGGGTCAAGGTAGAAGATATAAGATCTGCTCTCAGGAGATCAAGCAAATGGAAGGCTCCAGGAAAGGATAAAATTCCTAACTTTTGGTTGAATGCCTTCCCAGAGAGCCATGAACTGCTAACAAAACTTTACAACGATGTTTTGCAAAATCCTAGATTGATGCCCTTTTGGCTAGTTAATGGTTTAACATTCCTGCTTCCAAAAAATGAGGAAACAAAAGAACCAAAAATTATCGACCCATAACCTGCTTAACAACAATGTATAAGACACTAACATCCGTCCGAACTGAGTATACCTATAGTTTTTTAATAGAAAGTAGCATATTTCCTAATGAGCAAAAGGGAGGTAAACGTGGATCTTATGGTTGTAAAGATCAGCTACTCCTCAATAAGATGATCTTAGAAGATTGTCACAAGCGACACAAAAACTTGTCAATAGCCTGGATAGACTATAAAAAGGTCTTTGATAGCCTACCACATAGCTGGATTAGGAAATGTCTGGAAATGTATAAAATAGCTCCTACTCTGCGAAACTTTTTATCTGTAAGTATGAGATCATGGAGAACCACACTGACGTTGAACAATGACAATGAATCTCTAAATGCTGGAGATGTAAAAATTTCATGTGGCATTTTCCAGGGTGACTCACTATCACCACTGCTCTTCTGTCTAGCCTTAATACCTCTCTCCAAATTGCTCAATGATGCACAGTATGGGTATAAAATATTTGATAAAAATATAAATCATCTCATTTACATGGATGATTTAAAGCTTTTTGCCAAGAATGACCAGCAACTCAAAGGCCTACTAGCGATTGTTAAACAATTCAGTGATGACATCAGGATGCAATTTAGGCTTGATAAATGTGCAAAAGCTACCTTTATAAAAGGAGAAATGACAAAAACATCTAATGTGACCCTTGACCAGCAAAATGTCATAAAAGAGTTAGAACCAGCGGAGAGCTACAAATACCTAGGGGTAATTGAAGGGGACAATATCAAGCATTCAGTGATGAGGGAAAGGATCAGAATAGAATGTTATCGCAGGGTGAGAGCAATACTGAAGACAGAGCTGAACGCGAGAAACAGGATCGAAGCGATCAATGCTCTAGCCATACCAGTCGTGACTTAGTTTCAATATCGTTAACTGGTCAATTACTGAAATATGTAATGTTGACAGAAAAATACGAAAACTGTTGACCATGCATAGAATGCACCACCCTAAGGCAGATATAGAACGTCTTTATATGCCGAGAAAAGAGGGAGGCCGTGGACTGCTACAGCTGGCATTAACAATGAAGGTAGCCACAATTGGCCTAGACACCTATCTGAAAACTCTGAGGACTGGATGCTAAAACTTGTCTCAAAACATGAAAGCAAGAAAGCATCTTACTCAGTAACAAAACAGGCAAAGGAATATCTAAGTGAATTCCAATTACAACAAATCCAAGAATTAGACGAACTAGAAACACCGCAGATAAAGCTAAGCGCTTGAAAACCCGTGCTAAAATTGCTGCCTTAGATATTATGACTGATAAATGGCATGGAAAACCTCTCAATGGCAAATACCCAAAGAGAGCGAATAATGCAGATATTGACAAAGCCCTTACCCATCAATGGCTAATGGTCTCTCGCTTGAAATCAGAAACAGAGGGGTTTATCATAGCAGCCCAAGATCAATGCCTACTTACAAAGAACTACCAGGCCAACATATTAAAGAACGGCAGCTCCCCATTATGTCGTATATGCCAACAACAAAATGAGACCATCGATCATGTTGTCTCCATGTGCAGTTTGCTTGCGCCTACTGAGTATCTCAACAGGCATGATACAGCAGCACAATATATTCACTGGGTAATTTGCAAAAACGTGGACTTGCCCCATAATAAAAACTGGTGGGAACACAAACCACCCCCAGTACTTGAAAATGATCACATCGCACTCCTCTGGAACTTCACCATTCAAACTGATAGAAAGATAGATGCTAATAGGCCAGACATCATACTGAAAGACTTCAGACAAAAATCATGCCTCCTCATTGATATGACTGTCCCAATCGATATAAACGTATCTGTCAAGACCTACCAAAAACTGAGCAAATATAAAGATCTTGAAATAGAAATTAGCAAAATGTGGAATCTGAAGACGAAAACAATACCTATTGTCATAGGTGCCCTGGGAATGACAGCGAAAAGGGATGATTACTACCTAACTCAGATACCAGGAAACCCCAAAATGGCTGAAGTTCAAACGATAGTGCTCATGGGAACTGCCCATATCCTACGTAAAATACTGTCTATGTGATCTCAAATTTTAAAACATTATCTAGAACAACACTGTACAAATTCAAATATATGGTACCCTAGGCATAACACCTACATGAACTTCTAACTTGTTGTCTCTTGAGGTCTCTGGGTGAGACTTGGATCCAACTTGTACAAATGCAAAGCAAAAGTCAAACATAAAATAATAATAATAATAATAATAATAATAATACTCCAACAGACAGTGTTAATTGAGAAAGAAAGCAAACGTTGCTGGATCATAGATATAGCATGCCCAGCTGACAACAAGGTATGCGATAAGGAAGAAAGAAAAGTTGATAGATATAACAGGTTAGCTTGGGAGGTTAAGCAGTTGTGGTCGCTGAAAAAGGTGGTAGTAGTACCAATAATTGTCGGAGTTCTGGGAACAGTGAGTAAAAATCTTGAGAAGTACATGGAACAAATAGGGGCTGCAATAAGGGTTGAGCACTTGCAGAAAACAGCACTGCTTGGAACCGCTCGAACACTCCGGAAGGTGCTCGAAAAATAAGGGGTGTTACCTTAGTTCACTGGTAGTGAAGAGCTGGCACTGTAGTACATCTCCAGCGTTAGAAGCTGTGCAAAGACACTAAAATAATAATAATAATATTAATAATAATTATTATTATTATTATTATTATTATTATTATTATTATTATTATTATTATTATAATTATAATTATTATTATTATTATTATTATTATTATTATTATTATTAACAATAACAACTACAACAACAACAACAATAGTAATAATAATAATAATAATAATAATAATAATAATAATAATAATAATAATAATAATAATAATAATAATACTTGTAGAAATTTTACAGTAAATACGAAATTTGTTTAGACGGTTGGAAGTTTATATAGTACCATAAAAATTAGTTGCTTATTCTACATTATTTTCATTTTGAAAAACCTTTCAGTTCTGGATGTGGCTGTAATTGAAGGGGCATGACTTTCCTATTCTCCCAGCAGTCCAAAGGTTCGTTTATAAATCTAAGAGCTTTACAGTGATTACAGAGAATATTCATGTCACCAATGTTGTAAATTTCAACCATGTGTTTACAGTATATTTTTTTTTGGCGTTCTCTCTCTCCTTTTTATTTTCTATTCTATCTTGAACATATTCCTCTTATCTGTGGTAAATACTCACTGTACTCTCTTTGATTCATATTTTGTCTTCTACGTTGTCTAATACAAACCTTCTTTCTACCATCTACCCATCGATGTGTTTGTCAATGTGGATGGGTAGATAACAGATCGACAAATAGAAGATATAAAAAATTAAAATTTCCCTCTGCTAAACACTATATTTCTCTCTCTCTCTCTCTCTCTCTCTCTCTCTCTCTCTCTCTCTCTCTCTCTCTATTTCTCCCTACCTCTTACTTTAACAAACTTTTTAACCATGTCATTTCCCTCTTCACGTCGTTATCGTTTCTATCTTTCTCTTTCTCTTCACCTCGTACTTCCACTAACCACGTAACTACATAATGCATCGACTAGCAATAACGTCACTGCTCTCTCTCTCTCTCTCTCTCTCTGTCTCTCTCTCTCTCTCTTTCTCTGCTTCTCACTTTCAATATATCTACCCTCTTCTGTCTGTCTGTCTGTCTGCCTGTCTGTCTGTTTGTCTGTCTGCCTGTCTGTCTGTCTGCCTGTCTGTCTGTCTGTCCCCCCTCTCTCTCTCTCTCTCTCTCTCACTCTCTCTCTCTCTCTCTCTCTCTCACCTCTCTCTCTCTCTCTCTCTCTCTCTCTCTCTCTCTCTCTCTCTCTCTATCTATCTGCTTTCCTTTAAACTTATCACCAGAGCATCACCCCTCTGCTAAAAGTAGTATTTCTAACCCTCTTTCCTTATATCACTCCCTTCAACTAACTTTTCAATTACGTAATGACTATTACTTTGCCCCTACCTCACATTGTTAACACTTCTATCTTCCGCTTTTTATCTCTCTTTCTTTCTCTCTCCTTCTTTTCCTCTCTTCATTTTTTCTCTCGCTTTTCGCCACTCCTTTCAGCTAACCACGTGACACTATGACGCATCTGGCCTTAGAGTATTAATATATAGATTATAAACTAGCATAGACTAAATATATCCACAGGGTTAACACGGCTACGGCGCACCTACACTGGAAAATATGCAGGAGTTATGTAAAAATTAAAAAAAAGAAATTGTATAACATTAGCCAAACATGGTCGCTGACAACAATGATGTCGCCATTATCTGGTACATGCCCATCCACACTAACAGAAAGACAAAAGTCAACAGACACGACGGAAGAAACACCTCCATAAAAGTTGCAGAGAAGGTGACCAAGTACAAAGGCCCACGCATTGAAATCAACAGGATGAGGAATATGAAGACCAAAATAATAGCAGTAGCCATCGGAGTTCTGGGACGCATGAAGAAGGGAATCGAACGTATCTATGACAACATCAATATTTATGCACCCCAGAAAATCACATTACTCGAAACAATTCACGGCGAAACCTGGGTTAAAGTTAAGTATGATGTGCTTAAATAACCGAATGTTGCAGGGTAAACATTTTGAGAAATGAACACAGCTTGCAACGCCTCTTTAACAATTAAATAAACTAAATATGGCGAACGCGAAAATTTCTTATATCTTGTAATTTCATCCGGCCAAAAGGAAGTTCTCACTTAACAGTATTCGGAAAATGAGCAGTGCACACACACAAGCATATAAGTATATACATACATACATACATGGAAATACCCCGAAATACTCCTAATGAAGCTGTATGACAAATTATTGAGGGTTGCATACACAACTGCACATACTCTATGCAGCAGAAACACGTGTCGGTCATTTTAACTAACTAGCTATGCTGTAAAATTAACTGTTAAATTAAAATAAAAATTTGAAGATGTACCAGTCGCCGTATTCTTTGTAATTGTTTTAAATTTACAGCCCCGAAAATATTCATAATCTAGCGAAGCGAACTCGAATTTGCCCAGCAGAAGAATTACAGTGAGATTTCTCATTCTAAGCGATCCTTGGTACTTCTTACTACTTATGTGGCCAGCGGGGAACCTGGAATATACCTGAGAGCTCCTCCGGTATTCGCCTGGATTATTTATTGCTGTATATTCTTCATACACACACACGCACGCACACACACACACATACACACATGTATATATATATATATATATATATATATATATATATATATATATATATATATACAGAGAGAGAGAGAGAGAGAGAGAGAGAGAGAGAGAGAGAGAGAGAGAGAGAGAGAGAGAGAGAGAGAAATTAAGGTACTCAGAAATCTGGATGTTTGTACATTTACAGATTTTTATTAATGTCACATATTAAATGAAGCGCTTTTCACCTAGTCGTGTAGGTTTTTCAAATTGTTTTTGAAAAACCTACACGACTAGGTGAAAAGCGCTTCATTTAATATGTGACATTAATAA
The DNA here is from genome assembly GCF_046866305.1 of Octopus bimaculoides. Taxonomy (NCBI): domain Eukaryota; kingdom Metazoa; phylum Mollusca; class Cephalopoda; order Octopoda; family Octopodidae; genus Octopus; species Octopus bimaculoides. Next base: position 73,754,780 of record NC_142932.1, on the reverse strand, counting down.
AAATCTGTAAATGTACAAACATCCAGATTTCTGAGTACCTTAATTTTTTTCTATATAATTTCTGTACATCACCTCCAAACCTTCAAATATATATATATATATATATATATATATATATATATAATTCTTTTTAGAGCAATTTTGTTACCTTTCTGGGACCTGAGGTTCCATGCTAGTGGAAATTAGTTTATATACAACCAGAATTTATATTGCAAATGACACTCCGCAACTATAGTTGACAAGATCTGGCAGCAAAGTAGGTGGCTAGATAGACTCATAGACAGATTGAGAGCACGATTTTCAGATAGATAAACAGATAGACAAATTGGTATCTTCCTAATGAGATAGATAGATAGATAGATAGATAGATAGATAGATAGATAGATAGATAGATAGATAGATAGATAAGATTGGTCGTTATTGAGTGCTACTGATGCTATAGTTTATCTCCCTGCCACGTCGACATCAGTATGATGTAAAAGTTACGTATTTTCTTCGAGAATACATATAAAAATGGCAACCATCATAAATTCGATATAAAAAATCAGTTTTCTACAACTTTATACAGACATATGTTATTGATTCCGCAAATATAACTATCAAGTCTGTGTTGTGGCTAATAAATCAACATTTTTTCATTCCTTTCAACTGTGCACATATTTTTATTCTTATATATGTGTGTGTATGTATGTATGTATGTATGTATGCATATATGTATGTATGTATGTATGTATGTATGTATGCATGTATATATGTAATGTATCCAACTGAAAAGAATCATTTTGATTGTATCCATGTACAATGTGTATGCAGAGATTAATGGACGTAAAGAGACGCAACCTGAATAATAACACCGGTTTGTAAACCATTGTAAACATAGAAACAAGACACATAAACACACACACACACACACACACACACACAAACATGAACACACTCACGCACACACGATCACACACACACTGTAAACATAAAACGACACACAAACAGACGTGTATGTGTGTGTGTGTATCAATGTAGATTTTTCTGATAGAAAAAGGTCAACAAGCTGAGGGCGAACTTAAACACTTATAAAGACCCCAGTATTTGACCGGTACTTTATTTTGTCGATCTTGAAAGGAAGAAAGAAAGGTAATGTTGATCTCAGTAGATTAGACTTGCGAAGGTAAATACTGGAAATAATACCTCAGAACATTTCCATTAATCCACCACGCTATAACTGCTAATAAGGGCTTCTAATTTAGACACAAGGCCAACAAGTTTGAGAGAATGGAGGTTTGTTGATATCATGAATTCCAGTACGTCACCGATATTTCATTTTATCGATCTCGAAGGATAAAGAGCATAATTAAACACGGAGAGGTTTCAAACCAGAATGTTAAGACCTTGAAGAAATGCGGTATTGTATTTTGTCTGACGCCCTAACGCACGCTCACCGCCCATCGAAAGTTTATATTGGACATCCCTAAGGCGGCAAGCTGGCAGAAACGTTCGCCAAGGTTAACTTTGTTTTTCATCTTTTCGGGGTTGATTAAATAAGTACCAGTTACGCACTGGGGTCGATATAATCGACTTAATCCGTTTGTCTGTTCTTGTTTGTCTCCTCTGTGTGTAGCCCCTTGTGGGCAGTAAAGAAATAAGAAACGTTAGCACGCCGGGTGAAATGCTTAGCGGTAGTTCGTCTGTCTTTACATTCTGAGTTCAAATTCCGCCGAGGTCGACTTTGCCTTTCATCCTTTCGGAGTCGATAAGTTAAGTACCAGTTGCGTACTAGGGTCGATCTAATCGACTATCTCTTTCCCCAAAAATTTCGGGCCTTGTGCCTAGAGTAGAAAAGAATAATGCACATCTCTATCTGTTGACATTGACACAACTCAAAACCCTGCAAATTGAGAGCAGTTAAGGATGTGGGGCACAATGAGTAATATTTATTGCATTTTTGATTTTGAGAAAAAAAATTTTTAACAAATGTTTATTACCTTACAAAGACTATATCAGCTAAACAACTAAGCTTCTCTAAATGAGTCACAAGCACTACAACATATTCAGAACACTATTCTATATTTTAGACATGAGGAATTCTGTACATTATTTACATTGGACGGATATGTGTCCTCATCTTGTCTATTGTTACCACAACGTTTTGGCTGATTTACTTTCCAACCTTCATCAGGGGTCCTGGTAGAATTTTGATTCTACAAGATGAGGAAACATATCCGTCCAACGTAAATTATGAAAATAATGTTCAGAATTCCTCATCTCTAAAATACAGAATAGTATTATCTAATCGGAGACATACAGAGAAACTCCATCAGAAACTAGTTCGTCTTTCAAATTATCTAACCTTCCTGTGTAGATGTAGAGACTCAAAGCGAATACCCGCTTGCTTGAATGCAATGACAGCAGTGGATTCAAATAAAGCTCAAAGAAAGGGCAGGACATGCCTTTGTCCGTGAGAGGATCCATTATAACCGTTGGAAAAAACATCAACTAAATAACGAAATCAGAGACAAGTTATCTTCATTAGCTGGGATAATAACCAGGGATGATGATTAGAAAGAGAATCGAACATGATCTAGGAAAGTCGTACAAGAAAGAATTTGAGAATGTGAAGACACGCCAGATTAAGAAGTCACCCACTTGTAAAAGCAGTAATTAACGTAAGAAGCCGACATCTGGAAAACTCTGAAGAAGCAGTACTAAACAAGCGTCTCAACTTTGTGACAACCATCAAGCGCATTCCATACTTGGACATAATAACCTCTATTAAGGATATAACAAGAGTAGATACTGATATATATCGACAGATGGAGGTTTAGCTATGGGTTCGCCATTATCACCAATAATAGCCAATATATACATGGAATACTTTGAGAATTTAACTTTAGGATCAACACCACTAAAGCCAACCTTATGGATTCGATACATTGATGGTACCTTTATAGTCTGGCCTCACCAGTAAGATGTCCAAGTACTGCTAGATCATGTGAATTCAATAAAGCCATCCATACAGTCAGCTAGCATTCCTGGATGTATTAAACACGCACTAAGCATGGGTTCAGGACATCCGTATACCGCAAGCCAACCTTCACTGGACGATACCTCAACTTCAATTCCTACCATCAATATAGTGTAAAGAAAGGGATTGCTCAGTGCCTAAAACAACGTGCAAAGAATATAAGTAGCGATCCTGATACACACCACGAAGAAATGATCGAGCTAAGTAACAACCTATTAAGCAACAACTACCCAAAAACATGCTATCCATTTCAATTAGGAAGAGGGGAGAGGATGAAACCCATAAACTGACCACAGTCTGTCTACCCTAAGCGAAAGGCCTCTCGGAAAAGATACAAAAGATATGCGGTCCATATGTTCAAGAGTAATACGACACTTCGTAAATATCTGCGAGTAAAACCACCAATAGAAGAGAATATGACTAAAGACTATGTGTACGGCATCCCATGCAGTTATGGTAGGTTATACAAAGGGGAAACATGTCGCCCACTCAAAATAAGAGTAAATGAACATCGTAAAGCTGTGACACGAGATGATGAAAAATCGGGTATAGCTAATCATGTATGGAAAAGCGGAGACCACCTTCCCCTGTGAGATGAAGTTAAAATAATAGACAGAGAACACCACTTGAAAATACGAAAACTAAAAGAGGCACCACATATGCTAGGACATAATAACCTCCTAAGTAGATCTAGTGCAGATATGAGTAGAATATAGGAACCGGTATTAAGGAAGGATAGGAAAATATTGGGATTATAAGCCCTAAAACTCACTCTATAATTGCCCACGGGCATATAGCGTAACGGTTATGAGCGCGGGCTACTAACCCCAAGATTCCGAGTCCAATTACAGGCAGTGCCTTGGATAGATAATAATAATAATAATAATAATAACAACAACAACAACATCAGCAAAAAAAATACCTTAAGAATTAGAACCCTGGGCTGGGCTTAACATTCTACCCAGACACCTGATGAAGGCTGGTGAGTAAATCAGCCGAAACATTGTGGTAACAAAAAACAAGATGAACAACATATCCGTCCAATGTAAATAATGTAAATAATATTCAGAAAATTATCTCCGTTCTCTTTGAGCGTACAAAAGACAAATTTAGGTTGGGCAAAATAAGTACGCCAAAATAACAGTAAATTTGTCTTTGCAGTTCTCTAGAATTACGTTTGAAAAGAAAAACAAAATACTCACATACATCAATGTCCATCGTTAGACATAAAAAAAGATCAGAAATGAAGCAAAAATTCAAAATATCTGGAACAAATGAAAGAGGTTCATAGAAATTATTTATTTTATCACCCTTTATGCATTCACACCCTGCCTCACATCTATACGCTTTAGCCTCTGTGTACCTTTCCATTTCAATCACTACAACCTTTGAGTGTGTGAGTGTGTGTGTGTGTGTGTGTGTGAGTGTGTGTGTGCGTGTGTGTGTGTGTGTATGTCTGTGTGTGTGTGTGTGAATGTGTGGGTGTGTGTGAGTGTGTGTGTACATATATATAAGCATGTATATGCGTACGCATATATGCCCGTGTTCATACATGTATATAAGTATGCATGTGTGTGAGTGTTGTATGTGAGTGTGGTGTATGAGTGTGTATATATATATATGTATATATATATATATATATATATATATATATATATATATATATATATATATATATATATATATATATATATATAT